>NC_142740.1:3977500-4117500 GCF_051943395.1 Hippocampus bargibanti
TACAGTACAGTACAGTACAGTATATAAAAAACCCATATAAAAACCCACCTATTTAAAATCGCATTTTCTGTGTTGCTCTTTCTCTTGTTTCTATTTATAACTATATTTTATTTATTGCATTCTATTTGTGATTTTATTTAATTTATTATAGTACCTATGCTTGCCTGGGACTGTAAAGTATCCTTGAGAGCTTTGAAAGGCGCTTAAAATTTATTATTATAATAATAGGAATGTATTTTTTTTTTAAATAATTTTGTAAAAATACATACATTAAAAAATACATTATTGTATTGTAATTAGAATCTCAATCAGAAAGACTTTAATATTATTTAATTATTGTTAATAAGTATAATTTAATTTCATAATTATTTATTTAATATTTGTATTTATTTAATTTATAATAATTATTATTTAATATTATTACTATTTTGTTTTAAAAAACACCCATCATTCTTTCCCCCCCTAAAAAAATAAACTATTTAATATTTTTTGAAAAAAAAAAAAAACAGATTAATCATTTTAACTTTTTAAAATTTCATACCACTAAAATGATTCTCCAAAAATGTGACAAATATACCCTAAACCAGGGGTGTCAAAGTCATTTTTTTGCCGCGGGCCACATTGTAGTTATGGTTTCCTCTCGAGGGCCGTTATGAATTTGGGGAACCCATTAGAATGTTTAAATCCCTTCAAATATTACATATAGAGCACACAGCAAATTAATGAATAACTCGTTTTCAAATCTGAAATCAAGAATAATGACTTTTATTGTGGTTGACATCCAAAAATATGAAATTTCGGCTCAGATTTTAGCAATCATCATGGAATTTAACAAGTTTGATTTGCTTTCGCGGGCCGAAAAAAAATGATGTGGCGGGCCGGATTTGGCCCGCGGGCCTTGACTTTGACACCTGTGCCCTAAACTCTCTGTTGTTTCTATTTGTGATTGTATTTTATTTATCATAGTGTCCTTGAGAGCTTTGAAAGGCGCTTAAAATGTAATGTAATGTATTATTATTATTATTATTATTATTATTATTATTATTATTATTATTATTATTATTATTATTATTATTATTTAAACGTTTCATTGTTTTTCATGCTCAATTATGACTTAACTCATGGAAAGTGACCCTTGACCCCAAATAGAATAGGTACAATATTCTGGTACTATTTCAACTTTTAATGGAATGGCGCTCCGATAATCCCGACTGCGTCCGTGTGACGCTAATCTTAGCGTGGTTGCTGCCCAGTAGCGCCACGAGCCCAAATATAAGTGAGGAAAAGCTATTTCAAGTCAAAGCCCAGGCAGGATACATGAGCATTGACGACAAGCTCAGTTTAGCCTCAATGTGCCCCTGTTGCCAGTACCGGTGACCCACTTCACTTGCTATATTTTTTGTTTCATTCAGAGCGTTCATTTCATCTTGAAATTAATGCGTTGAAAAGCGCATACATTAAATGTATTATTATTTATATTATAATAATAAAGCTTCGTCAGCGAACAAAAATAACTTTCTTTTTGATATTTCATTTTTTTATGTCTTTCGAAATATTAGTACATTCTTAAAAAGTCAGAATTTGCTCATTTTTACTAATCTTGAAGTCTTGTTTCAGTTCTCATAATAATAATAATAATTTTGATGATAATAATAATAATTAATTGTGATGATAATAATACTCAATTTTGATTATAAATACGAATAAATAATGTTGATATTTCACTTTTTGGTCTTCCAAAATATGACAAAAATTTTAAAAAGTCAAACTTTGCTGATTTTTACTAATCTTGAAATCTTGTTCCAGTTCTCAAAATAATAATAATAATAATGATGATAATAACAATAATAATAATAATAATAATAATAATAATAATAATAATAATAATAATTAATTTTGATGAAAATAACAATTAATTTTGATGATAATAATAATAATAATAATAATTAATTTATGTGATAATAAGAATTAATTTTGATGATAAATACTAATACATAATTTTGATATCTCACTTTTTGGTCTTCCAAAATATGACAAAAAAATTAAAAAGTCAAACTTTGATGATTTTTACTAATCTTGAAATCTTGTTTCAGTTCTCAAAAAAAAAAAAAAATAAATAATAATAATAATAATAATAATAATAATAATAATAATAATTTTATTATTATTTTTGTTGTTATTATTTTATTTATAACATTTATTTTTCTTGGTATTTATTATTATCACATTATTATTATTATTATTATTATTATTATTATTATTATTATTATCATTTTGAGGGCTGAAACATTATTATTAACATTATTTATCGTTCAAATATCCCAGTGGACATCGTTGTTATGTAACATTTTATGTCCACTGGTCTGTGTTCCTGATGGGATTGAGCCCCATGAATTCTCCCTAGCGACAAATGACAAGTCAACGTGAACCAGGAAGTAGCCTTGAAACAGATTTTTTTTTTCTTTCTCTTTTTTAATATTTGGAATTATTTTTTTCTGTATTAGTTTCTTAAACTATATATTGTTATTCCTACATCCACCCCACAAAAACCTTTTTTTGTATTTATTTCTATATCATCAAAGAATGGCTTTAGTGGATTTTGACTTTATTCCTGAAACCATTCATTTTATTCTTGCTAACATGCTAACATGCTAACAAACAGCATACATACAATTGTTGATATTTCAGAGGTGGGTTGCGGGCCACCGCTGCAGGTTGATCACGCCGATGTTCAGTTTTCATCCACCTTGCCGGGAGCGGTGGCCATTTATTTGTGCCGGGCCGGATATGTTGCGGTGCCCAGAGCCACGCAAAGTGTCTGCGGAGTCCAGGGCGACTGGAGTCAGCCCCCCGTCTGTGAGGGTACGTCACAACGACACGCAATTAGGCTAAAATGTGCCATCGGACAATTGATCAGTGTACTAGTGCGGTGATACCTTGACTTACAAACTTAATTGGTTCCCAGACAGAGTGTGTAATGCGAAAAGTGTGTATCCCAAAAATTAATTTCCCATAGGAAACCATTAAAATGAGAATAATCCGTTCCCAGGTCCCCATAAAACATAATTTTCTACTTTTAAATTTCTAAGCCTTAAAACTACACACACACAAAATATACCTTATTTTATGTATAATAAATATGCTATGGTATTATAATTAAATAAATAAACTGTACTGTATAATAAAGTGCTTTTATTTTACCTTTGTGATGGTCGTTGATGGCTTGATGGAATGGAGTGGCCGGTTTCATCGGCATTAAACGCTTGATTAGGAATGTAGCCTTCTTCTTTCACCATCTTGAGAAATGATCCCTTGCAGATGCTTTCTCTGCGATAATTTTACCTAGTTCCTCATCAATTGTGTTCTGTTTAGCTGGGTTGACGGCTTTTTGCATCAAGTGTACAGATGGCTTGTGCGGGTTGTTTGTGGAGCCTGATTGATGGGATATTTTAACCTTGCAGTCTACACTCTGCTTTGCTTTTGAACTATCAAAGTTGAAACAAGTCCAAATTTCACAGTTTTCTCTCCATTTTATCACCCTCTCTCTGTCTCTGTCTCTTTAATGTTTAACCCCCCCTCCCCCCCACTCACTGCTGCGTTCTTGACCAATCACGTGGCTTTAACCGAAGACTGGGGGCGGGGAATAGAGGACAAAAAAAAGTTGGGTGCCATTTTCTTGTTAGGAGAATGGGCTCGTTTGCCAACGACACATCACTCATTTGGGCGCTCCGTGTGTATCCCGAAAAATAGTTTGTATGTCAAGGTAGAATTTTCATAAATGTAACGTTCGTAAAGCGAAAAGTTCGTAAGCCAAGGGGTTCGTAAACCGAGGTATCAATGTACACTTACGTTTTCAGAGTGGGAGATGCTATCCTACATTATATGCATAAAAATGACATTCAACCTTAAATTTACAGTCTATAATTTGAGGAGTTTCATTTTAACACCAGTATTGCTTTGTTGCTATCTTATGGCGTCAATCTTTTGCCTTTTTAGTATGGTATCATTTTTATTTAGCAGGATAACAAAACTTTGAAAGAAACACTCAATTTGACTTTTTATACACAATTGATGCTAGTTGTTTATATCTTTGATTCAGAACTCAACGAATGCTCATCTGAGCCATGCGTCAATGGCGGGACATGTCACAACCACGGCGAGTTTTATGTGTGCGACTGTGAGCAAGGCTATAGCGGGAAACAGTGTCAGACAGGTAAGGGTTTCCATTTTTCATTTTAACTCATTCACTGCCAGACGATGTGCAAAAAATGTCTGCACTCCAGTGCCAGGGTTTTTGTCATTTTCACTCAAATTGCAGAACCCATAGAATATTGACTTTTAGGACGACATAAACATTCAATGCAGCGTAAGAAATCTTACACTGTCTTTTTTCTTCATAAAAAAATAGTTAATTTCTAAATTATATGGGTCTGGAGTTATATGAGCTTGAAATGAGGGCGGCTGTCCAAAATACAATACAATACATACATATTTATATAGCGCTTTAACAACAGCTGAAGTTGTAGCGAATCGCTAACATGGACAAAAGGAAAACGCTGAAAACTTCGCCAGAGGTCTGACTAGTGCTTTATCTGGACCCCGCAAGAAAAACCAAAACGTGAACAAATTTGGGAATGGCGCTCTGTCATATTTTCACTTCCTGAATAAATTTGGGAATGGCAGTGAAGGAAATAGCACCACATCTTTATTTATGTATTTACTTATTTATGTAGTTGTTTATTTATTTATTTATTTATTTATTTATTTATTCAATTGTGTATTTATTTATCATTATTTATTTGTTTATTTAATTTTTATTAAATACATTCGGGAATGGCAGTGAATGAGTTACTGTCACAAGAATTCTTCAATACTTTATTGTTATTATTATTATTATTATTATTATTATTATTATTATTATTATTATTATTATATAATACATATATTTATTTATTTTCATTTATTTTTACAAAACCATGCATTTTTTATCGGGAAGTTATCCGACAGTAATTAAGCATTCACTTAACCCGGAAATAACTTAAATCGATAGAAAGCTAGCTAGCTAGCTAGCCAATCGATAGCCAACAGATACCAAGCTAGATAGCCAGCCACCTAGATAGTGAATAGCTAGCTAGCTAGATTGTTAGCTAGCTAGCCATATTTAGCCAGCCAGACAGGGCTAATAGATAGCAAATAGCTAGCAAATAATAATAATAATAATAATAATAATAATAATAATAATAATAATAATAATAATAGCACCACGTCTTTATTTATTTACTTATTTACTCATTTATTTAATTGTTTATTTTATTTATTTATTCATTACTTATAATAATAATAATAATAATAATTATTATTATTATTATTATTCAACGCAAGACATCAACGAGTGCCTATCGGAGCCTTGTAAGAACGGAGGAACCTGCGAGAACCAGCCCGGGTCCTACTTATGTCACTGCCCAGCAGGCCTCAAAGGGCGCCATTGTCAAACAGGTACACCTAAAAAAAAAAAACAACATAATCTTAACCTTTTTTTTTGCTCACGTTGATGTTATTGTTTGTTAGAAAACAAGTGATATTTTTTTGTGTGTATGTGTGCGCACGCATAGAGCAGGACAGCTGCGAGTCCAACCCATGTCTAAACGGCGCCGTATGTCGTGCCTACAAGAGGATATATATGTGCACGTGCAAAGATGGCTTCTTCGGCGACCGATGCCAGATGTGTAAGTGCCCTTTCTTCCTTCCTTTTTCCTCTTTTTCTTCTTCTTCCTCAAGTTCAGCCAGTTCACAATTGAGAACAGCGTGGTGGCAAATGTTGGACTTTGTCGCCCCCCAGTGGAAGATCCCTGTGTACTGCACCCTTGCGGCAACAGGGGCGAGTGCAGAAGCGACAGGAGAGGAAACTACAACTGCGTGTGCAAAGCCGGACATACTGGGAAAGATTGTGAGAAAGGTCTGGTATCTATATTTGATTTGATTTCTAAGTGCCTTTCAAAACTCTCAAGGTCACTTTACAGTCACAGGATAAAGTTTTTCTGTGGGTGAGCAGCGGCAGCCACACGCGCCAGCCGGAATTAACTCAAACAGAAAGATAGAAAGCTAGCTAGCTAATAGACAGGTAATGCATAGCGAGCTAGATAGCTATTTAACAGGTTTCATCATGTTGTTTTAGCTAGCTTAGCTAGCTACCGAGAAATTGTGATACTTTCTTAGCATACCTGCGAAGAACTCCATTATTCTCTTAATTCGTAACTAACAAATGAAATAGCCTACCAACTTGGCTAGCTACCTAGCTTCTCAACTATTTAGATACCTAGCTACTGCCTACATATGTAGTGACCAAATTAGCCAGATAGCTAGCTAGCTAGCTCGAACCTGTGATACCTTGTTAGCGTACCTGCAATAGGTACTGAGAAGAACTTAATTACTCTCTTAATTACTAACTACCAAATGAAATACCCTACCAACTTGGCTAGCTACTTCGCTCCTTAACTACTTACTTAGCTACTGCTGACATATGTAGTGACGAAATTAGCAAGCTAGCTACCTAGAACCTGTGATACCTTGTTAGCGTACCTGCAATAGGTACTGAGAAGAACTTAATAACGAATTACCAAATGAAATACCCGATTAACTTGGTTAGCTACCTCGCTCCTTAACTACTTAGATACTTGGACTGTTGGTAACTTAACCTCTTGTGCTGTTCGGTCGTGTGCTTCCGCCGAAGATCACTCCGCCAGCCGTGGTGGGTGTGTATTATGAAAATAGTGCTTATTATAAGGTTTAATTGTCATAAATTTGACGTTTGTAAGACAAAAAGTTTGTAAGTTGAGGTGTTTGTAAGTTGAGGTCTCACTGTATTAGGTTAGCAAAATGCTTAGCAACCTTGCTAGCTACCAATCTAATGTCAAAAAGCTATGTTGGCGTTCCAGTGTATATTTTAGTGGCAACCCACACCCGGTCATCCTATTCTACCGACTGTTCCCAGATCTGCTGCCCCCTTCTGGCCTCCACGTGCAGCGTGTGGAGGAGAACGAGATGGAGTTGCGTTGGGACCAGCCGGAGGCATCTTCTGCGAGTTGGCTGAGCGGCTTCGTGGTGACGTACGCGCCACATGGCCGCGGAGGCGCTCGCAAAGTCGACTTTCTGGACCGGCAGAACCGGCGGCATGTTCTTCGAAGCCTGGTTCCTGGCCTGCTCTACAACATCTCAACGTACTCCATCAAGCGCAATGCTAACAACGACCACGTTAGCAGACCAGCCACCGCTCTCATACGTACCAGTCAGTGACACACGCGCTGACTTCCTCCTTTTGTTTGTATTCATGCTAACGACTTCTGTTCCTGTTCAAAACGAAGGACCTCGGCGGGTGGAGCATCTGAAGGTCTTGAACGTTTCATCATCTGAGGTGTGGTTGAGCTGGAACCTCAATATCAAAACCACTCGCCACGCGCCTGTCAGCAGGATTAGAGTCACGCTAACGGCCGAGGATGGCGGTCTAGCGCACACGACCCTGCTCAACGCCACCTCCACTGAACACGCTTTCGGGTGAGACAACCAAGTTTACCTGGTCCACCTAGCAACCCTCTTACATTGCTGCCTACTTGCTGACAGTCCTTGCTAGCTTTCTCCCGAGCTAGCTAGCTAGCTAACCACCTACCTACTTTTCAAATACAGTGATAGCTTGGCTTACGAACTTAATTCGTTCCCAGACAGAGTGTAAGGTAAAAAGTGTGTATCCCAAAATTAATTTCTCATAGGAAACCATTAAAATGAGAATAATCCGTTCCCAGGTCCACATAAAACATAATTTGCTACTTTCTAATTTTCTAAACTACACAAAATATACCTTCTTTTATGTATAATAAATGTGCTATAGTATCATAATTAAAGAAATAAACTGTACTGTATAATAAAGTCATTTTATTTACCTTTGTGATGGCCGTTGATGGCTTGATGCATAAAGTATCTCAAGGAGCCCTGGGTTGTACATCTTGGAAGTTGTGATATTGCAACAGCAACAGATGCAAGCAGACACCCTAGAAACATCATTACTAGCAGGATCCCTTGCTTCTCTTTTAATTTCAAATTGAACTGATGGCTACTACGGGTTATTTGTATGTAGCCTGATTGATGGGAATTAACCTTGCAGTCTACACTCTGCCTTTGAGCTATCAAAGTTGAAACGAGCCCAAATTTCACTGTTTTCTATCCATATTGTCACTCTCTCTGTGTCATCTGCCTGTCTCTTTAATGTTAAAACCACCTCCCCGCACTGCTGCGTTCTTGACCAATCACGTGGCTTTAACCGAAGACTGGGGGCGGGGAATAGAGGACCAAAACAAGTCGCCTGCCATTTTCTTTGAGGAGAACGAGCTCGTTCGCGAACGACAAATCACTCATTGTGGCAGCTCCGTGTGTATCCCAAAAAATAGTTTGTATGCCAAGGTATCACTGTCCTAAGCTAACTAGTTAGCTCACTAGCTACCTATTGCCAATCAAAATGGAATTTTCCTACCACCAGAGGAAGCCATTTCACAACTCTCCATGTTGTAATGTCACTTTTATTGTGATGTTTTCAGTTCTCTACTTCCTGCTCACAAGTACACAGTGGACGTGTTGACCCAATGTGGACTCAGACCGGATGAGTTTCCCTCGACAAGCCATTCGGCGGGACCCTTACACTTTTGGACCAGTAGGCTGCTTGTTTTTTGTTTATTTTTGAAAGTCAGCTAGCTTAATGCTAACGTGTAAGGTGATGGAAGGCCATAGGAATTTTATGTACATTAGCGCAGATTTTAGCGTAATTATAAATCTTATGAACTGAAATTGCATGTTTGAAGGCTGTAAAAACTGCTTGAAAATGTCTGCAGCGGTATGCGGTGGGGTGTTTACAAAAGACATTTCTCAAGAAGGAATAGCAGCATTTTGTATCCTTGGGCACTGTTATTTTTCTCATTTTTTAAAAAAAAGTTCCATTTCCCCTTCTTTTTACTTATTCAATATTATTGTTGTTCTAGAACACAGGTGTCAAAGTCAAGGCCCGCGGGCCAAATCCGGCCCGCCACATCATTTTTTTCGGCCCGCGAAAGCAAATTAAACTTGTTAAATTCCATGATGATTGCTAAAATCTGAGCCAAAATGTCATATTTTTGGATGTCAACCACAATAAAAGTCATTATTCTTGACTTCAGATTTGAAAACTAGTTATTCATTAATTTGCTGTGTGCTCTATATGTAATATTGGAAGGGATTTAAACATTCTAATGGCGTCCCCAAATTCATAACGGCCCTCGAGAGGAAACCATAACTACAATGTGGCCCGCGGCAAAAAAATGACTTTGACACCCCTGGTTTAGGGTATATTTGTCACATTTTTGGAGAATCATTTTAGTGGTATGAAATTTTAAAAAGTTAAACTGATTAATCTGTTTTTTTTTTTTTTTTTTTTTTTTTTTTAGGGGGGGGAAAGAATGATGGGTGTTTTTTTTAAAACAAAATAGTAATAATATTAAATAATAATTATTATAAATTAAATAAATATAAATATTAAATAAATAATTATGAAATTAAATTATACTTATTAACAATAATTAAATAATATTAAAGTCTTTCTGATTGAGATTCTAATATTATATAATAGAATAATATACGTGTATAATTTTTCATGATTATCTCATTTTCTCACATAAAGGTAGTATTTTTCTCAAGATGGAAAGGTTTCTTCAGCTGTCATCTGTACTTCTTTGAAGGTGTCAGACGTTTTGCTCCTCATCCGAAAAGCTTCGTCAGCAAACTAAAATCTCTGGGAGACATATCAAACCTCTGAAGATGGAGGACACCGATTCACTGTGGCGACCCCTGAAAGGAAAAGCCAAAAGGAAAAGGAGAAGATATAGGGCTAGAGCTAACAGCAACATTTTTGTTAGCTTACGAAGCTTTTTGGATGAGAAGCGAAACGTCCGACACTTTCAAAGAAGTACAGATGACGGCTGAAGAAACCTTTTCATCGATGGACCACTCCTGTACGACTGAGAGCTTACACAGACGTATTTTTCTCCCAAAAAAATAAAAATTTGTTGTTTTAAGATACTTTTTTTCAAGAATATGACCATATTTTTCAAGTGTAAAGTTTGTGGAGTATTATGCAAAGTCAAAAAGGAACAGTTTTTTAAAATTTCTAATTTAAGAATGTTACATGTCTGCATAAGCTCTCAGTCGTACAGGAGTGGTCCATCGATGAGAAGGATTCTTCAGCCGTCATCTGTACTTCTTTGAAGGTGTCGGACGTTTCGCTTCTTATCAAAGAGGCTTCATCAGCGAACTCAAATCTTTTTGCTGGTAGTTTTGGCCCTACTATCTAGACGTGGAGTTGCCGGACTCTGCTATGATTGGTCCCTGCTCTCAGGTTGGGGGGAGCAGAGGACTACTCCCCGAGGCTGCACTGATTACTTCTATTGTCTTGACTGATTGTACGGTCTACGACTGGCCTGATTGCCCCATTTGATCTGGTATCACCTCATCAGCATAACTAAGCCTATGTTGCCAAAGAAATCAGTTGTAGGAACGATCCATATTGAACCTCACTCCACCATGGCGATTTAGTGAAGGGTTTTGCTGTTTTTTGAAAATAGCTTCTTTTACTCCCCTTTCAAACCATCTATTTTCTTTCGCTAAGATTTTAACCTCATAGTCGTGAAATTATTGGTCGCTAGCTTTTAGGTGCTTACGTACTGCAGATTGAGGCCCACTAGATTATCCCTGCGATTTTAGTTTGCTGACGAAGCCTCTTAGATAAGAAGCGAAACACCTTCAAATAAGTACAGATGACGGCTGAAGAAGCTTTCTCATCGACAGTAGTGTTACATGTTGTGTTTCTTCAAGAATCAATAATAGTTAGATCAAGAATGTGATTTTTTTTTTCAATATGAAGCATTTTAATTGTGAAAAAGTTTCCCCTCTAAAAAATATATTTTTTAAAAAAAATCACTTTGCCCTTTCCCTACAGAACCCTTTCCTCCCCAGAACCTGTCGCTAGCCCACGTCACCGCCAACTCAGCCTCCATCACCTGGAGCCACCACCCAGGGGGGTTCGTATCCGACGGCTTTGTAGTAAACGTAACGCGAGGGCTGACCACCAGGAGCCGCTATCTACCCGATGGCTTGATGGGCTCGTATACTCTACGAGAGCTGACGCCAGCTCAGCTTTACAGACTCGCACTGACTTCTGTCAAGAAGACGGGACAGGAGCAGATCCATAGCATGCCTCGGTATCTGGACTTTATCACATGTGAGTACCTCAAGTCAATCTTTTTTTTTTTTTTGTGTGTGTGGAGGGGCTTTTAGTCGCTGGAGTTTCTTTCACGCTTTTTCTCGTAAATGCTAAGATTTTCAGCCCGACCAAGTTAGCAAGGTAGCCAGCTAGATAGCTAGCTAGATAGCTAAATTAGCTAGCCAATAAATAACTACAGTGAGACCTCAATTTACAAACACCTCAATTTACAAACTTTTTGTGTTACAAACGTCAAATTTATGACAATTAAACCTTATAATAAGCACTATTTTCATAATACACACCCACCACGGCTGGCGGAGTGATCTTCGGCGGAAGCACACGACCGAACAGCACCAGAGGTTAAGTTACCAACAGTCCTTATGGAAGGTGACTCTCCTTCCATAAGCCATCAACGACCATCAAAAAGGTCAATAAAACTTTATTTTACAGCACAGTTTATTTCTTTAATTACATTCGTCATGTAATGCGCCTCTCTTTCCAAACAGCAATTCCCTTGGACCTTCGACCTCCAACGCCATTCCATCAAGCCATAAATGACCATCACACTTGTACATAAAGTGACTTTATGATACAATGCAGTGTATTTCTTTCATTGCAATACAATAGCACATGTATTATACATAGAATAAGGTATGTTGCGTGTAGTTTTAAGGCTTATTTTGTTGAAAAGTATATTTTATGGAAACCCGGGAACGGATTATTCCCATTTTAATGGTTTCCTATGGGAATTTTTTTTTCGAGATACACACTTTTCGCCTTATACACTATGTCTGGGAACCAATTAAGTTCGTAAGTTGAGGTCTCACTGTAATAGATAGCCAGCTAGAGAGCGAGCCAGGTAGCTAATACAAGAAAGGAGCGTCAGCACAGAGCGCCGATGCGTATGTGGAAGTGTCGCAGCTTGGAATTGAAGCGGATTTACGTGGGGGCAGGAGATATGACACGGTCTGTTTTAGTTAATGGATGCTACAGTTTCTTTTCAACATTTAGCTTGTAGAATGTGACCAGGCTAATCGGAGTGCCACCTTATGCAATTTTTGTTGCAGTGTACGGATTTTCTGTATTTTTCTTTATTCTTTTTTTAGTAATCTGATTTTTTTTTTTGTCCAATACTTGCACATTCTTTTCCCTGATTTTCTTATTGTAAGTTTTATTTTGCGATTGGAGCAATTTTTATTCCGATTTTCCGATTTTTTTTTTTTTTCTTTTTTGCATGGTATTCAATTGAATGTCCGCAAAAAAAAAAAAAAAAAAAAGTCTGACACTCTTGATGTAATCTATTCATAACAAAAACATGACACCCGTTTGTGCTTATTTATTTTTATTTTGTGGCTAAGTGCCGATGGAGTCCAGGCCCAGAAGAAGAGAACGCCCGACCAAGGTGGGACGAAGGCCGTCTCAACCTCAGGACCCGGGCGGTGGTGGCGGAGCAGAAACGAGGTTGGAAATCAATCGATCAAAATGATTGAACCAAACGATTGATTGCGGGGTGGAATAAGATATATAAAAAGCTATCTAGCTGGCTATCTCGCTAGCTAGCTATTTGCTATCTATTTACTATCTAACTCCCTGGCCGGCTATCTAGCTAGCTAACTTGATCTATTTGAGTTATTCCCGGTTGAATGGGGTCACTGTTGCTGGCTACCTAGCTACCTATCTATTTGCTATATATTTGCTATCCGTTAGTGGTCTAATTAGCTAGCTAGCTATTAGTTATATATTAGTTAGCTAGCTAGCTAACTTGATCTCTTTGAGTTATTCCCGGTTGAACGGGGTCACTGTTGCTGGCTACCTAGCTAGCTATCTATTTGCTATATATTTGCTATCTGTTAGTGGTCTAATTAGCTAGCTAGCTATTAGTTATGTATTAGTTAGCTAGCTAGCTAACTTGATCTATTTGAGTTATTCCCGGTTGAACGGGGGTCACTGTTGCTGGCTACCTAGCTAGCTATCTATTTGCTATCTGTTAGTGGTCTAATTAGCTAGCTAGCTATTAGTTATCTATTAGCTAGCTAGCTAGCTAGCTAACTTGATCTATTTGAGTTATTCCCGGTTGAACGGGGTCACTGTTGCTGGCTACCTAGCTAGCTATCTATTTGCTATATATTTGCTATCTGTTAGTGGTCTAATTAGCTAGCTAGCTATTAGTTATGTATTAGTTAGCTAGCTAGCTAACTTGATCTATTTGAGTTATTCCCGGTTGAACGGGGGTCACTGTTGCTGGCTACCTAGCTAGCTATCTATTTGCTATCTGTTAGTGGTCTAATTAGCTAGCTAGCTATTAGTTATCTATTAGCTAGCTAGCTAGCTAGCTAACTTGATCTATTTGAGTTATTCCCGGTTGAACGGGGTCACTGTTGCTGGCTACCTAGCTAGCTATCTATTTGCTATATATTTGCTATCTGTTAGTGGTCTAATTAGCTAGCTAGCTATTAGTTATATATTAGTTAGCTAGCTAGCTAACTTGATCTATTTGAGTTATTCCCGGTTGAACGGGGGGTCACTGTTGCTGGCTACCTAGCTAGCTATCTATTTGCTATCTGTTAGTGGTCTAATTAGCTAGCTAGCTATTAGTTATCTATTAGCTAGCCAGCTAGCTAACTTGATCTATTTGAGTTATTCCCGGTTGAACGGGGTCACTGTTGCTGGCTACCTACCTAGCTATCTATTTGCTATCTGTTAGTGGTCTAATTAGCTAGCTAGCTATTAGTTATCTATTAGCTAGCCAGCTAGCTAACTTGATCTATTTGAGTTATTTCCGGTTGAGTGAATGCTAGCGCGTGTAGCTGTCGCTGCTCACCCACAGAAAAAAAAATCCTGTGACTGTTAAGTGACCTTGAGAGTTTTGAAAGGCACTTATAAATTAAATGTATTCTTATTATTATTATGTATTTTTTTTTTAAATCATGAATTGGACTAACATAGATGTTGTCTTTCTTTGCAGGTACACTGAAATGATTGACAGGAGGGGAAAGATCACAGCCAAGTTCACACACTTGCCAAGAAAAGCCATTCGACATCGGACAAGTAAGCTTAAATGACAACCGACACCTCAGTTGTGTCCATAATTTGGAAAATTACTTCAAATGTCTTCTACTAAGCGCATTTTACAAAGATTCCTCCGCATATAGCTATATTTTACCTTTTAAGACTCGCGCTGAATATTCAGGAAGTGTTGTTTTCGAGTTGATGACTATCCCCTACGTGACGTCACGGAGGGAACGCCCCTGACCGAGAAAGCGACACACAATGCATTTTGGGGACTTTGTTTGGTCTGAAAATATCGTGTTGATGGCGAAATTAGAAGGAAAAACATAAATAACACCAAGACTACCAATTGTGGGACACTACATTAGAGTACAGACGGCTCAAATTGATACGGAAGGACTTCTTTAATCGATTGCAAACATTTATGCTTTCCACTTCAGAACTATTTGAATCATATTCATAACTGTATGAGTAACAACAAAGCATCTTCTCCGAATCTGAGCCCATTGTTTTGATTCTGGAGCAAGGCAGTGTGTGACCAATAGTGATGTCACGAACAAGGGGGCGGGACTTTCTGAATCTGCCCAGTTCCGGGTTCAGTTTGTGGCAGTTTTGGGACACTTTAAGTCATTTTTATTGGTGTTTTGTATTTGACTAAAAATATCAGCCTGCATGTTTTGGGTATTTTCGATGCTATAAAACGTTTTTCTGATGTCGGTTAGGAAACAAAAAAATGGTGTCGGTTGTCCTTTAATCGCAACGAAATACGCTTTTTATGATCCGTTTTTTTTAACCCCCCCCCGAAAAAAAAAAACGTCTTGACTACTTCATTTTAGTTACTGTCAGACTAAACAAAAAAAAAAGCTCCACTTGTGCATATTCAAAACAACCGTTACATTTTTTTTTCTTCTTTACGTATTTTGTTATAATTTTGACCTTTTATGGTCGTCGCATCACAGTTGTCACCCCACCTCCACTCCGACTTTCTACATCTGCGTGTTTGTGTGACACTTGTTTACATTGAGGAGCCCCCCCCCCAAAAAAAAAAAAATCTCTATAAATCGTTCCATGTGTGCGTCGAGGTTCCGCAAAAAGGATCTCTTGTGTTGTTTTTGTTGTTTTTTGACATGCTAAAATCTGTTGTTATGTTTTGGTAATTGAATCATGCTGACGATGACATCATCAGCTCTCAAAAAGTCACAAGTGTGACTTCCTCAACCGATGTCACTGTAAAACTACTCAAATTATATTTACTTATTTACGGATTTTTTTTTTTTCAAGCAAATATAGTAAAAAAAAAATTATCCCCAGGAATAAAAAGTTTTATTTTTAGCATTTTTAGCATTTTTAGCATTTTTAGAAAAAGAAAAATAAACATATCACAGATTTTTTTTTTTTTACCAGAATGTAATAACATCATCTTACAAATGATTTCAATCAAAGATAATTAAATAAAATAAAAATACTTTTTTAGACATCTTATCCTTCCTTACTCATAATCAGTTTTATTTTATTATACTTATTTTCATGAGAAAAAAATACTATAGTGTGCTTTAAAAAAGATTATACTGTATTAGTGTTTATAATAATAATAATAATACTAATACTATGACTACTACTATTACTACTACTACTACTACTAATAATAATAATAATAATAATAATAATAATAATAATACATTACATTTTAAACACCTTTCAAAGCTCTCAAGGACACTTTACAGTCCCACACAAGCATAGGTACTATAATAACTAAAATACAATCACAAATAGAATACAATCAACAAAATACAGTTATAAATAGAAACAAGAGAAAGAGCTACACAGAAAATGTGATTTTAAATAGGTGGGTTTTGAGATGGGATTTGAAGGTGTTTATGCATTAAATAACACTATTGACACGTTGACATTTGCTAGCCAATTGTTGCCTCTTCCATTGTTTGTTAGCATGAAGGCTAATGCTAACTTAATGGTTAACTCATTCACTGCTAGACGATGTGCAAAAAATTGTCTAATAATACTAATACGTTTCATTTATAAGCGCCTTTCAAAACTCTCAAGGACACTTTACAGTCACAGGATATTTTCTTTGCGGGTGAGCAGCGGCAGCCACACGCGGTAGCACACACACGACTCCAGTGCCAGGGTTTTTGTTACTTTCACTGAAATTACAGGACCCAGAAAATATTGCGTTTTAGGACTGCAAAAATGTTCAATGCAACGTGAGAAACATTAGAATCTCTTCTTTCTTTAGAAAAAGAAGGGTTAATTCCTAAGTTATAAGTGTCTGGAGTTATCTGAGCTTGAAATGGGGGCGACTGTACAAAATACCATACATATTGATTTATGTAGCGCTTTAACAACAGCTGAAGCTGTAACAAAGCGCTAACATGGTATAGGCAAATGATGCCCCCCTGTGGAAGAGAAAAACACTGCCAGAGGTCTGACCAGCGCTTTATCGGCAATATGGTTTTACAACAAAATGCGCCATGATGGTCTTTGTTTTCTATCATTGACAGAAGTACAGTTGGCATTCAACAGCACCAAAATTTATTGTACATTGAGTTGAGTTGTCTTTTGTGTGATAGAACCCCAAACGCCGGTTCGATTGGAGAGGATGGAGGAGACCACAAATAAAATCAGCCTGGCACTGGAGATTCAGGAGCAGACCACATCCAAGGCAAAACTTGGTAGGTGTGGCGCAGTTGAACTGAATTTTTGTTCGAGTCCGGACAAAGATATATTTTGGGTAGTTTTAAGGCTTATTTAGTAGGAAATTATGTTTTATGGGGACCTGGAAACGGATTATTCTCATTTTAATGGTTTCCTATGGGAAATTAATGTTTGGATGGATGGATGGATTTGCCCTTGTTAGTCTCGCAGTGGAGAAAATTATATCTCACTGCAGCAAAGTGATGAAAGGAATGAAGGTAGAAAAACAAGTAAGCGTAAGAAACCTTAGACTCATCCGAGAAGCTTCGTCAGCGAACTAAAATTTTGTTGCTTTGCTGGCGAAGCTTCTTGGATGAGGAGCGAAACGTCCGACACCTTCAAAGAAGTACAGATGACGGCTAAAGAAACTTTTTCATAAATGGACCACTCCTGTACGACTGAGAGCTTACACAGATGAAACCTTAGACTCTCTTCTTTAATCAGAAAAAAAGAGTTAATTCCTAAGCTATATGGGTCTGGAGTTATCTGAGCTAGAAATGGGGGCGGCAGGCAAAAGGCAAATGCAAACTACATAAACATTCAATGCAGCATAAGAAACCTAACGCTCTCTTCTTTCATCAGAAAAAAATAGTTAATTCCTAAGCTATATGGGTCTGGAGTTATCTGAGCTAGAAATGGGGGCGGCAGGCAAAAGGCAAATGCAAACTACATAAACATTCAATGCAGCATAAGAAACCTAACGCTCTCTTCTTTCATCAGAAAAAAATAGTTAATTCCTAAGCTATATGGGTCTGGAGTTATCTGAGCTAGAAATGGGGGCGGCAGGCAAAAGGCAAATGCAAACTACATAAACATTCAATGCAGCATAAGAAACATAACGCTCTCTTCTTTCATCAGAAAAAAATAGTTAATTCCTAAGCTATATGGGTCTGGAGTTATCTGAGCTTGAAATGGGGGCGGCTGTACAAAAGAAAGAGTTAGATGTTTTTGTTCTGTTTTTTTTTTTTTTTTTCAGAGTCAACCCAAGACTGCGTCAGTGTGCCATGCCTCAATGGCGGCACATGCAGAAATGACGGCGACTTGCATGTCTGCGACTGCACCGCTGGATTCAAAGGCACACAGTGCGAATTGTGTATGTCGGCCTACACACACACACACACACACACACACACACACACACACACACACACACACACACATTCCTGTTTCAATGGTTTTGTGAGGTCTGGATAACTCCACATAAGGAGTGAGGACCACCGTTGCTGATAAGTACAGTAAAGTCTCGTTATATCAATATCGGATATATCGATAGTCCCGGTTATATCGATATTTTTTCGGACTCCCTTGAATATCGATATAACGAGACTTTACTGTATATAGAAGAACTAGTGTTACATTTGAAGACTAAATATCACCCCATTTCCCACTTCAACTTCTTTAAAAACAAAGAAAAAAAAGTGACTCCACAAGATTAAGATTCTTTCATCAGGAAAAAAAAAGAGTTAATTCTTAAATTATATCGGTCTCGAGTTATATGAGCTTGAAATGAGGGTGACTGTCCAAAATATAATACAATACATACATATTGGTTTATATAGGGCTTTAACACCAGGTAAAGCTGGAACAAAGTGCTCACATGGAAAAAAAATGGAAATGCTGCCCCCTTGTGGAATGGGGGAAAAAAAAAATAATTGCCAGAGGTCTGGCCAGCGCTTTATCGGCACCCAAGCATGAAAAAAGAAAACCCGAACAAATTCGGGAATGGCGCTCCACGTCATATTTTCTATTCCTGAATAAATTTGGGAATGGCAGTGAATGAGTTACTAACACAACAATTCTGCAAGGTTTTTTTTTCAATTAAAATTTGTAATCATCCAATATTTTTATTATTATTATTATTATTATTATTATTATTATTATTATTATTATTATTATTATTAGAAAAAGCCGAAAGGAAAAGAAGAAGAAGATTATTATTCATTTATTTGTAATCATCCATTATTATTATTATTATTATTATTATTTATTTTTTTTACAAAAAAATTACATTTTTATTAATAGGAAAATTATCCGACAAAAATTAAGTTGCTTTTTTCAAGTAAAATTAAATACCGATCTTTAGGTTTTTGGACATAAAGTAAAGAAATAGCACCACCTCTTTATTTCTGTATTTATTTATTTACTTATTTATTTATTTATTTATTTATGTATTTTTAAATATCAGAAATACATTGTAATTACGCAAGATGTAGGTCAGATAAAAAAAAATGTGAATCATAATCAACACAAATAAATTTCCGATTTATATACTTTTGTTACATTTTATTTCCTGCCAGCCCCTTACAAAACAAGAGTGAAGTCCTTTTTCACAACATATTTAAAAATAAAAAAAGTAATAATGTTACAAAGTTATAGTATTATTATTATTCTATTTTTTTTTTTTTGCGACAGTCCTATTTTGGGCCATTTAAGCACTACAGTTCAGCTCATCTGACCTTTAGCCTCTAGACAGGTCGAATATACATTTTTTTTCTTTTATTCTAGCAACACCATATCTGTGTCTTAACAAAAGACAGTAGCAGACGAGTCTTTGAAATAGTGATGCTAATTTCCTTTTCAGCAAGTAAACATTCGCTCATTTAGCACCTGGGTGTTAGCATAACAATATTTGGCTTGCCCAACATTCAGAGACATGTAAAAGTACCCCTCCCCCCCCCAATAAAAGAATTGCAAATTAACCAAATTGCAATGTTGTCCTTTGCCCAGCCTGCCAGCGAGTTCCTCGCCCGTGCACTCGTCTCTACTCGGAGACGACGAGCTTGCCCGTGTGGGAAGGCGACATCTGCCACTATGTGTAAGTCACCAAAATACACACACAAAAATATATATTTTTTAAAAACATCAACACAATGAATTCGTTTTCAATATTTATTTTACAGTGATACCTCGGTTTACGAACCCCTTGGCTTACGAACTTTTCCGTTTACGAACGTTACATTTATGAAAATTTTACCTTGGCATACGAACTATTTTTCGGGATACACACGGAGCTGCCTCAAAGAGTGATGTGTCGAACCCGTTCTCCTAACAAGAAAATGGCAGCCGACTGTTTTTGTCCTCTATTCCCCGCCCCCAGTCCAGTCTTCGGTTAAAGCCACGTGATTGGTCAAGAACGCAGAAGTGAGAGAGGATTAAACATTAAAGAGACAGGCAGACAACAGAGAGAGAGTGACAAAATGGATAGAAAACAGTGAAATTTGGACACGTTTCAACTTTGATAGTTCAAAAGCAGAGTTTAGACTGCAAGGTTAAAATATCCTATCAATCAGGCTCCACAAATAACCCACTCAAGCCATCTGTACACTTGATGCAAAATGACATCAACCCAGCTAAACAGAACACAATTGATGAAGAACTAGATAAAATTATCACAGAGAAAGCACCTCCAAGGGATCATTCCTCCAGATGGTGAAAGAAGAAGGCTACGTTCGTCATCAAGTGTTTAATGCTGATGAAAACGGCCACTCCATTCCATCAAGCCATCAACGACCATCACAAAGGTAAAAAAAACAACTTTATTATACAGTACAGTTTATTTCTTTAATTATAATACTGTAGGACATTTATTATACATAAAATAAGGTATATTTTGTGTAGTTTTAAGGCTTATTTAGTTGAAAAGTATATTTTATGGAAACCCGGGGATGGATTATTCCCATTTTAATGGTTTCCTATGGGAATTTTTTTTTTGAGATACACACTTTTTGCCTTACACACTCTGTCTGGGAACCAATTAAGTTCGTAAGTTGAGGTAGAAAATAAAGTAGAAAATTATGTTTTATGGGGAACTGGGAACGGATTATTCTCACTTTAATGGTTTCCCATAGGAAATTAATTTTTGGGATACACACTTTTCACCTTACACACTCATCTTACACACACCTTACACACAATTAAGTTCGTAAGACAAGGTATCACTGTGTTTATTTTTGTTTTTGTTCTTGCAGGTACAAAAAAACATATAAAGTGCAGCAGGATGTTTGCTACCAAGAAGTTTGTGAATCAACGCTTTTGAAGAAAAGTCAAGGTGAGTTCAAATCTGAGAACACAATGATCATAAAATACACGAAAACACAAATACTTCATTTCTTTTTTTTTATTATTATCTCCGACAGTAACTGTCAGAAGAACAAGTAGACAGCAGTGAAGGTTTGTCATTTTTTTTAACCAAAATTAATTACATCATCGTACGGATCACATAAACTAGTTGGAAAAAATATACATGGAGATGGCGAAATAGAAATGATCAAAATTTCAGAATTTGACAACATCATCTGTCTTTTTTATTACTATCTAAATCAGCTATCTATCCAGCTGGCAAGCTATCTATTAGCTGGCTAGCTGGCTGGCTATTATTATAATAATAATAATACATTTCATTTAATATACATAATAATAAATTTCATTTCTAAGCGCCTTTCAAAACTCTCAAGGTCACTTTATAGTTGCAGGATAAGTTTTGTCCTGTGGGTGAGCAGCGGCAGCCACACGCGCCAGCATTCACTCAACCCGGAAGTAACTCAAATACATAGAAAGCTAGCTCGCTAGCGAATAGATAGCTAATAGCTAGTGAATAGACAGCCAATAGCTAGCGAATAGATAGCCACTAGCTATGAAATAGATAGTAGCTAGCGAATAGATAGCCACTAGCTATGAAATAGATAGCTAATAGCTATCGAATAGAAAGTTAATAGCTAGCGAATAATAATAATCCATTTAATTTCTAAGCGCCTTTCAAAACTCTCACGGTCACTTTACAGTCACAGGATAAGTTTTCCTGTGGGTGAGCAGCGGCAGCCACACACGCCAGCATTCATTCAACTCGGCAGTAACTCAAATAGCTAGCTAGCTAGCTAGAGAATAGATAGCAATCTAGCTAGTGAATAGATAGCTAACAGCTAGCGAATAGATAGCCACTAGCTAGCAAAGAGATAGAGAATAGCTAGCAAAAAGATAGCTAATAGCTAGCGAATAGATAGATAATAGCTAGCGAATAGGTAGCTAATAGCTAGTGAATAATAATACCTTTTCAATCAAACTTTCCTTTGCACACACCTACACACATCGTCCCCATTAGCTATCTAGTAGCTAGCTAGCTAGTTAGCTGGCCATCTGATGGCTAGCTGGCTAGCGGGCTGGCTATCTGTTAGCTAACTAGTAGCTAGCTAGCTAGTTTTTTTATCTATTTGAGTTACTTGCGGGTTGAGTGAACGCTCGCGCATGTGGCTGCCACTGCTCACCCACAGAAAAACTGATCCAGTGACTGTAAAGTTTTGTTGCAGCTTTTGCTTTATTGAATAACACAAACGTTTGATTTTATTTTATTTTTTTTCTTCAAGAAGTTATCGGCCACCCGGGCTGAGACGTTTTAAAACGCCCGACGTAAAAGTTGTACGCACCGGGCTTCCGGGCAGACGTTATTTCAACCACTGTCATAAGTCAAATCTGTATTTGTACTTTGTGACATTTCTTAACTTGTGATGTTTTCTTTAAATCCTAGACTATTTGGAGAGCGGCGCAAAGACCCGTCACATTGGAAAAGGTCCATGTTTCAAAATGTACTTGAACTAAACCGGTTGCAAGATAAGATAAGGCTACGCTAGTGTTGTTGATTCTGTACACACTGTAAAATTTCAGACTCCAGAACGTCCGACAATCTCATTGCTAGTCGCAGGAATTCATCTCTTTGTCTCTCTGATGATGCCACAGTTTTTTTCTTTGTAAAATATCTTGATTTTTATTATTATTATTATTGTTGTTATTATTATTAGCAGGAATTGCTGCTCGGTATTCTGTAAATAGTGTTCATAGGCCAATTTTGTAGGTGAATATTTTAATAATAAAAATGTGAAAATATCCTGTGGTTTTGTGGCTTTTTTTCATATGGTAATAACTTTATTTAATTAGCTTTACAAACACAACTAGAATGTACAGTGAGACCTCAACTTACGAACTTAATTGGTTCCCAGACAGAGTGGGTAAGGCGAAAAGTGTGTATCTCGAAAAAAAAAATCCCATAGGAAACCATTAAAATGGGAATAATCCGTTCCCGGGTTTCCATTAAATATACTTTTCAACTAAATAAGCCTTAAAACTACACACAACATACCTTATTCTATGTATAATAAATGTGCTATTGTATTGTAATGAAAGAAATACACTGCATTGTATCATAAAGTCACTTTATTTACATTTGTGATGATCATTTATGGCTTGATGGAATGGCGTTGGAGGTCGGAGGTCAAAGGGAATTGCTGTTTGGAAAGAGAGGCGTATTACATGAGGACTGTAATGAAAGAAATAAACTGTGCTGTAAAATAAAGTTTTATTTACCTTTTTGATGGTCGTTGTTGGCTTATGGAAGGAGAATCATCTTCCATAAGGACTGTTGGTGCTGTTCGGTCGTGTGCTTCCGCCGAAGATCACTCCGCCAGCCGTGGTGGGTGTGTATTATGAAAATAGTGCTTATTATAAGGTTTAATTTTCATAAATTTGACGTTTGTAAGATAAGGTGTTTGTAAGTTGAGGTCTCACTGTACTTTAAAAAAATGACAAAAAAACAATATTTATGCTCATGTGTCGTACTAAATATAAACAAATGAAGTTGGATTAAAATTGAATTACTGTACACCCCCAGTTATTACTTGATATTCAGAAAGCACAATTACATGTTTTGTCAGTGTAATTTTATAGTTCTGTGAAATCGTACACTTGACTGTTTTTCGTCAATGTTTTTTTTTTCATTCTGGGCTTGATTTTAATCAAATAAATCAATATTTTTTTCCCAAGTGAAAACCATTTTGTGAGAAAGTTGTATTCATTTCGAAAGAAAACGCACATTTTTATAATACTTTTATTCATCCTAAAGGAAAAAAGGCACAATATCCTCAATGAATATTTACAACCAATTGTAAACAGACACTTGGATTGAATGAATGATGAATATTTGGAATGTGTGTTTACACCTGCATTTTCAACCACATATGAGATTGTTTTAACAGTTTAGTGAAAATGTGGCACTGAAACTACAATTAATATTTTCAAATGTTCCGAATATACGTGGCTAGAAGCTATCAGCGATCGCTAACCATCACATTTACCACAACAGTAAAGGCAACAGTTAAAGAAAAAGTCACTTTTGGAGATCGGTCAGGAAAAACTCGCATTTACCTAAAAAATAGTGTTTTTTTCCCAGAAAACTGTTTTCCTAATCACAACGTAGTATTTTTCATGAAAAATAATTGTTGTTTTCCGACCTTTTTTGGGGATTTTACAAGAAAATGTTAATTTTACAAGAAAAGTACG
Organism: Hippocampus bargibanti; assembly: GCF_051943395.1. Lineage (NCBI taxonomy): Eukaryota > Metazoa > Chordata > Actinopteri > Syngnathiformes > Syngnathidae > Hippocampus > Hippocampus bargibanti. Next base: position 4,001,826 of record NC_142740.1, read on the forward strand.
ATGCTTTTTAAAAATTTCGTTTTGACCACAGCACGTAAAGGCGGCATTTCGATTGCAATGTACCGCGGAAAAATCGGAATTTATGGTAGCAAATGATTTTTTTGGCCGTATACAGAAATTTTACTACCCGTTACACGATTATGCCCTAGGAATGATATTTAATGCTTATACTCGGCACGAAAACGGCGGTGATTTCATCTTTATTTGCCAATGTGGCGTCGTTACACAATACAATACAATACAATACATATTGATTTATATAACGCTTTAACAACAGCTGAATATGTAGCAAGGCGTTTAACATGGACAGCTATTATACACAGGAAATAAAGCAGTCACAAAGATAGTAGAAAGCACCAGGGAATTAAACCAAGACCTTCTTTTCCTTTGGGCTTTTCCCTTCAAGGGATCGCTACAGTGAATCAGTGTCCATCTTCAGAGGTTTGATTCGCATGTTTGTTTTGGCCAAGCTTTTACGTCTGATGCCCCCCACAAGCCTCTGTACTTATCCGGGCTTGGGACCGGCACAAGAGGACACTAGCTTGTGTCTCCCTTTCGCTACAGAACAAGCAACTCCGTAAACTTAATAAAGATGAAGATGCTCAGAAAAAGCTTCAGCACCTTATCTTCATTTCTTAGTTCAGAATTTTACACCGAACCAGCAAAAACGCATTTAAAAACAACAACCTCTTCACCGTCACAGTATACTTTTATTATGATGATCAAACCAAGATCAAGTCGGTTAATTTCGGTCAGTCTTCCTCCGTAAGTATTGTATAGTATTTTTATTTACGACCGCACTTAAAGGCGGCATTTGGCCAGGAATTGTGGTGCGCGGCCCCGCGCCTCTGTGCGCGCTCCCCAGTGAAAAACTGAGCGAGTGGCGCTGGAGAAAAATCGGGACTGGACGACTATGAAAGAGGAAAGCTAGATATCTTAGCCCAAACACTTTCTATCACTTTTCCCAACCGTGTAGGATAAATGTTCTTGTTTTAACCATTAACTGTTATGTGTGGTGGGTAGGAAAGTCGCAAACCCCCCCATATTGGATCCCGAAGCCGCACTGAAAAGTTAGCCAAATTAGCCCATTCGGCTAAATTAGCCCGCCTGGACAAGCGAATCGAGGACAAAAACAGGCCCGCCGTGAGGGACTAAAAGAGGCGGCCAAGAGTGACGAGGAATGTCGCCCCTCGGGATCGAGAAGTTCACCTACGGATGAGAAGGAGACTCGGAAAGGCGGACGACAACTTGCTAGCCAGACGACCGCTGCCATGTTGGAGTGGCTGCCGCTGCGCGGCTCCAGCTGCCCGTCCGGGGGTCGGCGATGGCTACTCTCGGCGGTGCCGTGGCGGACGATGGAGAGCTTCTTCGTCGGGCTGTTTTTGTTGTTGTTGCTGCTGGAAGAGGCCCTTGGCCTTGGGGCTTCGGGTTCGGGGCTCGACAACGGTGGCAACAACCGCAGTGTCAACATTTATATGAGTGTGGACGAGCTCAACAGATTACTGGGTATGGAAAACTTTTTATTTTGTTTTTTTTTTTTGCTGTCATCCACTTAATTTCGAGAGCGTGGAAAGTCATTGCTAGCCATTACATTTGCTTGGTTTTATCTCACACGTCGAAAGACAACAGCACAAACTATTTGACAATCGAATTTTGGGAGGAAGTGAGTTCCAGAGTTTGGGGACAGAGCAGCTGAAAGCCCTGTCCCCTATCGTGCTGAGTCGGTCAGGGGGGAGCACACAGAGGTTTTGCGTTCAGTTAAAAAAAAAGCCTTCATTTCACTCTTGAATAAATGAGAGAATAGGTTATCATTATTTCAGTATACATACTTATTTTTGTTGCCGCTGCTCACCCGCACACAAAAAAAATTACGTGACTGTAAAGTGTCCTTGAAAGTTTTGAAAAGCGCTTATAAATGAAATGTATTATTATTATTATTATTATTAAAAAGCCAAAAGGAAAAGAAGAAGATTATTATTATATTATTATTATTATTTGTAGTTGTAGTAATAGTATAATATGTTATTGGGTTAGGTAAAATGTCTTATTTCTATATTTATTTTTAAATGGTCTTTTTGTTTCTCCATTTAATAATAGCGCCATTTAATTAAGCTAAAAAGGTTTTGCGATTAATTTTATTGTTTTTTTTTTTTTTTTTTTCAAAAAGAAAAAGTCACGTTTATTTTCAGCATAACACACACAGAGAAGAAATAAAGCACGATTTCTCCCTCTTTTTAGAGACTAAACCATTTTTTTTGCAGGGGGGGGGTCCTGTTTGATTTGAAGGAGCAGCTGCCCCCCTCTACTGTCCAATGTTTGTTTATTTGCCGAGCAAACAACCCCCCCACACCCCCCTCCAAACAAGCGTCATTGAGGTGCTGATTACGGCCTGAAATTGCAGCATTCACCCCCAACACCCTGAGGGCACCCCCATTGAATCAAAGCGTACGGTCTGATGTATGGTTCTTTTGAAATGAAAGAAAGAAAACCGCACTTTGCGGCGCTTAAAAGTTACTATTTTTGTCAGTGCTCTTCAAAGTTTTCCCCCTGCGTTCCAATGACAAAATACAGACGAGGTTAGCATCTCATGCTAACATGCTACCGACCTCTTTATGTGTCGATGGTATCAGGAGTGCCACACAAAATGAGTATTGAAACATTTTATTTTATTCAATTTATTTCATGGCTTCGACGGGGGTGAAAAAAAGTTGCAGTACCTTTTGTCAGCGCAGAGCGCCGATGCGTATGTGGAACTGTCGCGGCTTGGAATTGAAGCGGATTTATGTGGGATAGGAGATGTGAGAACATCTCTTTTCGTCAATGGATGTTACAGCTGCGTGTTTGCTTTCAACATTTAGCTTCTAGTAGACGTGCACATTCAGCTATGACGTCCCTGATCCACTGCTGAAAAGGATGCTTTGATCCTCTCTTTCATCTAGAACTGCTTCATGTCACAAAGACGGTATAGAAAGTGCTGAAGAATGAATGAATCTCTGTCTTTGTGTTGTTATATTATTTGTTATTTATTTATTTTTTTTTACTTTGTTACTTCCGGGTTGAGTGAACGCTGGCGCGTGTGGCTGCCGCTGCTCACCCGCAGAAAAAATATCCTGTGACTGAGAGTTTTGAAAGGCGCTTATAAATGAAATGTATTATTATTATTTATTTTAAAAAAGACCGTCGCGAGATTTGATTGGATTCGCCTTTATTAGTCTCGCAGTGGAGAAATTAACATTTCACAGCAGCAAAGTTATGAAAGGGAAAGGAAAGGAAGAAGTAGAAAAACAAAATACAGGAGCTGCTGTCAAGGCAGCCACTTTTGCGGCGCCATCTTCTAAGCACTTTCTGCACCCTCTTTGTTGTATGAAGCAGTTGTAGATTAAATAAGAGCGTCACTTTCACCAGTGGATCAGGGACGTCGTGGTGAACTGTGCACGTCTACTAAAAGCTAAATGTTGAAAGCAAACAGGAAGCTGTAGCATCCGTTGACGAAAAGAAATTGGCTCACATCTCCTGCCCCCACGTAAATCCGCTTCAATTCCAAGCTGCGACAGTTCCACATACGCACCGGCGCTCCGCGCTGACGCTCCTTTCTTATCATCACGCGCTATATAGTATATACTAGTAGTATAGACCTTTCCACTGAACGAACTGCAAAGAACATACCGCCATGCTCTTTTCTGTAGACAACAAAAGCTGTTTATTTATCAACAAGTGAAGACTCGTCACTCAAAAATTATCAAAGTTGACGTATTATATTTCACCAATCCGCTCTTATTATAAAAACGCTAATAAATGAGCGCATCAACGTGGGTCAAGTGCACTTGAATGGCCCTGTCTTGAGTAGGTGACGTGTTCTTCCCAAAGGAAGCGATCACTCAAAACAAAACCAACATGCTGCCACGCTGGAATTCAAAACACCAAAGCTTAGCCTGTTAGCATTTCTGTTAGCCGCTAGCCTCACATGGTCGAAAATCACCCCACTCCCTCCCCCACAAACGACAGGCTCATGTTGACTTTTCCCGTCACTGCCCGTGTTAACGTCGTTCAGGTTGAAGGCTAAAATACCGTCAACTTTAGAAGCCATCCATGCTTCCATGCTCGGTCGCGCCGCTTTAATTGCTATCATAGCGCACCGCCGCCTCACGTGGGGCAGACTCACAGAGTTCAAGTCAGAGAAAGGCAATTATCGCAGCAACGGCCTAATTTTTCCCGAACGGGAGGCCCATTAGAGCACTCATTGTGTGTTTCGCTCCAGCTGTTTTGCAAATCGTCCGCCATGAGCGACAACAACATGCACCCTCAGTGCAGCGACAAAGTGCAAACTGTTAGCGGGCTACACTCTTAGCTGTCAATGGTGCTGAACGCCTTGTGATTGCGCCCATTTTTCACAGAAACACCAACCGGTTTTATTTTAAATAAATAGATAGATTGATCTAAGTGAAGGAATCAACGAGTAAATAAATAAGTCGGTCAGTCAGTAAATAAGTACTTTAAGTAAATAAGTAAGTAAATAATAATAATACATTTCATTTCTAAGCGCCTTTCAAAACTCTCAAGGTCACTTTACAGTCGCAGGATAAGTTTTTCTGTGGGTGAACAGCGGCAGCCACACGCGCCAGCGTTCACTCAACTCGGAAGTAACTTAGATAGAAAACTAGCTAGCTAATAGATAGCTAAGTAAGTATGTAAATAAGTAAGCAAATAAGTAAGTAAATAAATTTGGAAGTAAATAAGTAAGTAAATAATTTGGTAAAAAATAAGTAAATAAGTATGTAAATAAGTAAGTAAATAAATAAATAAGTATGTATGTGAAAAAATAAGTTAATAAATAAGTAAATAAGTATGTAAATAAGTGAGTAAATACATAAGTAAATAAGTATGTAAATAAATAAGTTAATAAATAAGTATGAAAATAAGTATGTAAATAAATAAGTTAATAAATAAGTGAGTAAATATGTACATAAGTAAGTAAATAAGTATGTAAATAAATAAATTTGTAAATATGTACAGAAAATAGTACATAAGTGAGTAAATAAGTATGTAAATAAATAAATTTGTAAATATGTACAGAAAATAGTACATAAATACATAAGTAAGTAAATAAGTAAGTAAATAAACGAGTTAGTAAATAAGTATGTAAATAAGTATGTATGTAAATAAATAAGTTAATAAATAAGTATGTAAATAAGTGAGTAAATACATAAGTAAATAAGTATGTAAATAAATAAGTTAATAAATAAGTATGAAAATAAGTATGTAAATAAATAAGTTAATAAATAAGTGTGTAAATAAGTGAGTAAATATGTACATAAGTGAGTAAATAAGTATGTAAATAAATAAATTTATAAATATGTACAGAAGATAGTAAATAAATACGTAAGTAAATAAGTAAGTAAATAAACAAGTTAGTAAATAAATAAGTAAATAAGTATGTATGTAAATAAATAAGTTAATAAATAAGTAAATAAGTATGTAAATAAGTGAGTAAATACATAAGTAAATAAGTATGTCAATAAATAAGTTAATAAATAAGTATGTACATAAATAAGTTAATAAATAAGTGTGTAAATAAGTGAGTAAATAAGTATGTAAATAAATAAATTTATAAATATGTACAGAAGATAGTAAATAAATACATAAGTAAGTAAATAAACAAGTTAGTAAATAAATAAGTAAATAAGTATGTATGTAAATAAATAAGTAAATAAGTATGTAAATAAGTGAGTAAATACATAAGTAAATAAGTATGTAAATAAATAAGTTAATAAACAAGTTAGTAAATAAATAAGTAAATAAGTATGTAAATAAATAAGTGAGTAAATATGTACATAAGTGAGTAAATAAGTATGTAAATAAATAAATTTATAAATATGTACAGAAGATAGTAAATAAATACATAAGTAAGTAAATAAACAAGTTAGTAAATAAATAAGTATGTAAATTAGTATGTAAAAAGGTAAGTAAATAAGTAGCTAGTACCTAAATAAGTACACTAATAAGTAGACAACTAAGTAGATAAATAAGTAAACAACGAAATAAAAGAACCATCGCGCGAGTGAGCGACGCTGTCCCCCTCAAGTGATGTCATCCGATGCCCCGCCCCCCTCCCCCACCATTTCGTCACCGCAAGTAACACAACAAAGGTGCTTTTACTCAATCTTCAATCCGAACGATTACAATAAGAGCAATGCATACCCCGTCCTTTAATCCCCCCTGCTCATAAATTGAGGGGGAGGTGGGGCAATCCGCCCTGTAGGCTTGACTGTTAACACCCCCACTCCCGTCGCCCACACGGGGGCTTTGTAGATCCCCCCCCCCCCCCCCCTTTTTTTTTTCAAGATGTCGCCCATCTGCTGCCCGGATTGGCAGCAGCGAAGGCCCGAGGTGGTTTTAATTGATTCAATGTGAGAAAGTGGTCGCCGCCCGAGGCCGCTGCGCACATTTTTTGCTTTTAAACGACATCTTCTGAGTCAGGACGGAGAGGTTTAAAACACCCCCCCCCCCCTCCCCTCAATCACCCCTTCCCCACCTCTCATGACCCGTTGTCAAAATAAACACGGTGAGGCTTCACACTCTTTTGTCAGAGTGTGTGTGTGTGTGTGTGTGTCTCTGTATGACATTGACTGATGTGAAGCCTTCTTTAACCCCGCCCACTTTCTAAACTTGCACTCATTTCAGAGCTCGTCGGCGCTGCACTTGAACGTTTTGAACATGGTTCACTTTGGGCACTGAGAGGTTTCAAGTGCTAGCAGATGTGCTCGGGCCCATCGCTTTCATTTCGCTGAGGTTACTGTCGTCGGTTTTATGGCAAAGGTTGTCGCTCGAAATTGTCGATTTCCCAATTCGGACAAAATCTTTTTCTGATTCGGAAATAAAACCAGGCCAATTTATGTCCTGGCTACCTAGCCAGCTACCTACCCTAGCTACCTATCTATCTATATATTTATTTATTGATCTATGTACAGTAAAGTCTCGTTATATCGATATTCTCGGCAGTCGGAAAAAATATAGATATAACCGGACTATCGATATATCCGAAACTTTACTGTACAGTAAAGTCTCGTTATATCGATATGGGTTATATCGATAGTACTGCTTATTACGATACTATTTCTATGAAGGCAAGGAGAAAATTTACATGCCGCAGAATCGGATATATCGATAGTCCGGTTATATCGATATTTTTTCCGACTGCCGAGAATATGGATATAACGAGACTTTACTGTACATAGATCAATAAATAAATATATAGACTGTACAGTAAAGTCTCGTTATATCGATATTCAAGGGAGTCCGAAAAAATATCGATATAACCGGGACTATCGATATATCCGACCCTGTTTGCATGTAATTTTCTCCGTGCGTGCATAGAAATAGTATCGATATAACCGGGACTATCGATATATCCGATATAACGAGACTTTACTGTATTTTATTTCTTTGTTTGTTTGTTTATTTATTTATGAATTTTATTTATTTGTTTATGTATCTAGCTAGCTACCTTTCAAAGCTCTCAGGGACACTTGACAGTCACAGACAAGCATAGGTACTTTCATAAATAAAATACAATCACAAATAGAATACAATAAATAAAATACAGTTATAAATAGAAACAAGACTAAGCCGCGTATGGTCACAAAAAAAAACATAAAAATTACAAAAACAGAAACAATTCTATGGAACGCGTGACCGAGGCTGCCACTTGTGTCAGCGCCATTTTCCTAATTCAGAATCAGAAAAGCTTCATTCGTCCCACAATGGGGACATTTCCTAATCAAGTTCTGATGTCTCAATGTTTTCTCCCCATCCAGGTCTGGATGCGGAGCTTTATTACGTCCGTGACGACGTGGTGAACCACAACGCCATGTCGTTCACAATGCCCGTGCCCAGCGAGACGAACAGCCTTCATTTCACCTGGCACTCCAAATCCAAGGTAACACCAAAACGCCGCCACAAAACATCGGAATCCATTTTAACACAGAGTACCTTTTTTTTTTCATATCTAGGCGGACTACCGTTTAGGTTTCCACGTGGAGAATCCTGCAGCCATGAACGCACCACAGAGTAACATTTCCAGCCAGGGGGAACTTCCTCGCATTCCCTCCGGTTCGTAGATATGACCTGCCATCTTGTTCCTTTTTTTGTATTGTTTCATTCAACCACCACGTATAAATTCTATGATCATTTGTACATATATAAATCAATATTTGCGAAGAAAGAAGCCTAAAAAAATATATATTCTCATGTGTCATATAGATCAAATCTACTTTCCTGGGTTCCAAAAATACAGTAAAGTCTCGTTATATCGATATCGGATATATCGATAGTCCCGGTTATATCGATACTATTTCTATGCACGCACGGAGAAAATTACATGCAAACAGGGTCGGATATATCGATAGTCCCGGTTATATCGATATTTTTTCGGACTCCCTTGAATATCGATATAACGAGACTTTACTGTAATTAAGCCCGGTTGATACTTTTAGCGGTATTTGTTTATTTCGTTAAATTCCTTCATGTACCACTAAAGGGAGCCCACGAGCAGAGAATTTGGATTGTACGCTGTCCAAGTGTCTTAACTCATTCATTTTTATTTATTGATGTTTTTTTTCCATTTATCTATTTACTTATTTGTGTATTTTATTTATTGATTATTTATTTGTTTAATTAGTTATTTATTTTAATTTAACTCATTCACTGCCAGACGCTGTGCAAAAATGTGTCCACTCCAGTGCTGGTGTTTTTGTCATTTTCACTGAGATTGTGGGACCCATAGAATATTGAGTTTTAGGTTGTGAATCTATTATTATTATTATTATTATTATTATTATTATTATTATTATTATTATTATTATGAACCGTTCAATTCAGCGTCAGAAACCATAACCTGTTTTTTTTTTTCATCAGAAAAAAAGAGTTAATTCCTAAGTTATATGGGTCTGGAGTTATCTGAGCTCGAAATGGGGGTGGCTGTCCAAAATTCAATGCAATACATGCATATTGATTGATATAGCTCTTTAATAACACGTGGAGCGGGAACAAAGCGCTATACAAAAGGCTAATTCTGCCCCCTCGTGGAAGAGGAAAAAAACATTGCTAGAGGTCTGACCAGGCCTTTATCGGCAACCCCTGCAAAAAAAAAAAAAAAAAACGAACAAATTTGGGAATGGCACTCCACGTCTCACCGTTCAATTTGCGAATAAATTCGGGAATGGCAGTGAGTGTCGCTTCTATATCGCTTCTATATTATATTTTGTACAGTCGCCCCCATTTCAAGCTCAGATAACTCCACACCCATATCTCTTAGGAATTAACTCTTTGTACCTCGCATGGCAACAGCCGTGTGTGGGAATGGGTGAATGTAAGGCTTTGTAAAGTGCTTTTGGCACCCTGATGGTTTCGATAAAGCGCTTTAAGTGTGCCTATTACCATTTTTAGATGACTGCTTTGACGAAATAGTGTTGTGTTTATTTTATTTCATTTCATTTTGTTTTATTTATTTATTTATTTATTTATTTATTTATTGGTCGTGCAACCAACAGTTTTTCGAGTGGACCTCTTCTGTTCGGGCAAAGTGGAGGGCGAAGCTGTCGTGACAGTACAACTCAACGTCACCCTGCACGGCAACAACTACACAGTGCTCAATTTCAAGAGGAGGAAAATGTGCTCCAAAGGTAAGAGGAAGAGGAAATCCTTATTTTTTTTACAATCCTTCAATTTGCATGAATACCCTTAAAAATGGTTTACCCCATGAACTCTAACCTTGGCCTCTGTCATTTTTTTCCCCCCTTTTTTTCTGGGACAGGAGTAGAGTCCGACCCAAAGATTCCGTTTCCTTTCACCAACCACACCCTCCACACGCTTCAGCAGCCCGATCGTGAGTATCGCTTCTATATTATATTTTGTACAGTCGCCCCCATTTCAAGCTCAGATAACTCCACACCCATATCACTTAGGAATTAACTCTTTTTCAGCTGAAAGAAGATAATGTAAGGTTTCTGATGCTGAATTGAATGTTCATATGGTCCTAAAACTCAATATCCTGTAGATCCTGTAGCTTGAGTGACAATGACAAAAATCCTGGCACTGGAGTGGACACATTTTTGCACGTGGGTCTGGCAGTGAATGAGTTAATAACCCATCGTCTGGGTTGCCACACGGAAAGACCGAGGATGTTCATAGGGTGGTCTAATATGCTTTTTTCAAGGGGGTGACGGGGACTACGAATTGTTGTATACCCATCTTACATAATATTTGTCTTCCTTTGTGAGGACACGGCCATTAGTTCCACTAACGGTGCCACTCATTGGGCACCTTACTTGTACTCCAGCAGGCCTGAACAACCTGAGCCATTTGAAAGCTTTTAACTCATTCACTACCAGACAATGTGCAAATATGTGTCCACTACAGTGCCAAGGTTTTTGTCATTTTCACTCGAATTGCAGTACGGACAGAATATTGAGTTTTATGACTACATAAACATTCAATGCAGCGTTAGAAACCTTAGACTTTCATCAATATCAGAAAACATAGAGTTTAATTTGCATTGAAAGTGGGGCGGCTGTACAAAATGTAATTGCTGCCCCTCGTGCAAGGTAAAAACATTGCTAGAGGTCTGACCGAAGCTTTAAAATGCAAGAAAAAACAAAACCCAAACAAATTCGGGAATGGTGCTCCGTGTCACGCTTTTCAATTCCCAAATAGATTCTGGAATGGCAGTGAATGAGTTAATGGACTGGTGACCTACCCAGCTAGCCACAATACCTAGCTACTAAATGACATAGCCTACCAACTTAGCTATCTACCAAGCTCCATAATTACTTAGATACCTAGCATGCATAGTAACCAAATTAGCTAAGTAGCTAGCTAGCTATCGATTTGCCATCCTACCTAACTCTTTAGCTTGGGGGCGACTATACAAAAGGTAAATGCTGCCCCCTCGTGGGAGGGAAAAACATTGCCAGGGGTCTGACCAGAACTTGATCCGCACCCCCTCCCCCCCAGGAAAAACAAAACCCGAACAATTCAGGAATGGTGCTCCACGTCCCAAATAAAGAGCTTACACAGACTTGTAACATTACTAAATTAGAAATGTAAAAAAAACTGTTCTTTTTTGACTTTGCATACGACTCCACAAACTTTACACTTGAAAAATATGGCCATATTCTTGAAAAAAATGATTTTAGTTCATTAGTTTGCTGACAAAGCTTTTCGGATAAGAAGCGAAACGTCCGACACCTTCAAAGAAGTACAGATGACGGCTGAAGAAACCTTCTCATCGATGACCAGTTAATAAAAGACAGTTAATAATGAATTACACGATTATGTAGAAACTACAGTAAAGTCTCGTTATATCGATATCGGATATATCGATAGTCCCGGTTATATCGATACTATTTCTATGCACGCACGGAGAAAATTACATGCAAACAGGGTCGGATATATCGATAGTCCCGGTTATATCGATATTTTTTCGGACTCCCTTGAATATCGATATAACGAGACTTTACTGTATTCTACCGGTACTCTTCAGTAACACCTTTTTATTTCCTTTTGCTTCCATCAGTAGACGGCATGACTGCGCCCACCACCTCCACTCAAGTGTTCTACATCAGCGTGAGCGTGTGCTGCATTGTCATCTTCCTGGTGGCCATCATCCTGGCCATCTTGCACCTCCACAGCATGAAGCGAGTAGAGATGGAGGACAGGTTAGTCCCTTAGGTCCTGTTTTTATTTATTTATTCATGTATTTTTTTGCCCGTCAATGTCATTGATTATTATCGGGTGGGTTTTATCCCCCCTTCTTGTCTGCAGTGTGAGCGACAGCGGAAGCTCACAGGGACTTTCTCAGCCTTCCACGCAGACCACGCAATACCTGCGGGCCGACACGCCCAACAACGCCGCGCCCGTGTCCAGTAAGACTTTGTTTGTCATTCTCTCCACCACAGAGAATCACCGCACCCCGGAAAATTGTAACAATCGACATTTTTTCAGAATGACATCATGTCACATAATGTCAAGTCAATTTATCCGCGAATGAGAATTGTCCAAATAATGACACACTGTGTTGGCATTCCACCATTTTCTTGTCCAAATTTGATTAGCGAGCGGGAATGCTGGACGTCGCTGAAGCACTGTCACGAGATTTGTCAACATTTCCGCGCCACCGTCACCACTTAATTGCATTCAATCTTTACTATATTTTAGTTGGCTTTTGGTTTTTAAGTCAACTAATAGGATCTAGCAAAGGTTGAGCTATTTTGCTAACGACCGATATAAGTGTATCTAACTAGCTATCTAGCTGGCTACCTGGCTTGCTATTTGCTGGCTATCTAGCTATCTATCTAATAGCTGTATAGCTCGCTGGCGACCTGGCTCGCTATCAAGCTGGTTATCTATTTGCTATCTATTTTCTGCTAGCTGGCTATCTAGCTAGCTATCTATTAGCTGTCTAACTAGTGAGATGTCTAGCTGGCTATCTATTAGCTAGCTAGCTAGCTTTCTATCTACAGTGATACCTTGGCCTGGGAACTTAATTGGTTCCCAGACAGAGTGTGTAAGGCGAAAAGTGTGTATCCCAAAAAAATATTTCCCATAGGAAACCATTAAAATGACAATAATCCGTTCCCAGGTCCCCATAAAACATAATTTTCTACTTTCTAATTTTCCAAGCCTTTAAAACTACACAACATATACCTTATTTTATGTATAATAAATGTGCTATGGTATTATAATTAAAGAAATAAACTGTACTGTATAATAAGGTCGTTTTATTTACCTTTGTGATGGTCGTTGATGGCTTGATGGAATGGAGTGGTCGGTTTCGTCAGCATTAAACACTTGATGAGGAACCTTCTTGTTTCACAATCTTGAGGAATGATCCCTTGTAAGTGCTTTCTCTGCGATAATTTTACCTAGTTCCTCATCAATTGTGTTTCCGTTTAGCTGGGTTGATAGCTTTTTGCATCAAGTGTACATATGGCTTGTGCGGGTCGCTTGTGGAGCCTGATTGATGGGAAAAGTTCGTATGCCAAGGTAAATTTTTCATAAATTTAACGTTCGTAAACCGAAAACTTCGTAAGCCAAGGAGTTTGTAAACCGAGGTATCACTGTATTTGAGTTATTGCGGGTTGCGTGAACGCCCACGGAAACTTATCCTGTGACTGTAAAGTGACCTTGAAAGTTTTGAAAGGCGCTTATAAATGAAATGTATTATTATTATTCTAAATATGAATGATTTTGACATATACAGCGCGACTGCACGGTCAAGATTTTTTACAAAGGGCAAGACAAGCTAACGAAAGATGGACATGTATCTTTCGGGCTTTAACACTATTAGGATATTTCCGAACGCGTGATGATGACATATGCAGGGACAAGTCTTCCGAGTCATCATCGCCCTCTTGTGGATGCAATGCTTCTTACGCTACACACTGTTTTCAACCCTGTGTTCACTTTCCCACCCACCCCCATCACGCTTGACTTTTTGTGAGTCACTGGGCTTGTAACAGACACTCATGGAACACTTACTGGCCTCTTCATTGGGTATCCCCGCACAGTGTCATGAGATTTTTTTTTTCCAATTTGATGAAGTCATTAAATCTGCTCACTTAAATTGTCTCAAAATGATCAAAATTCTAATATTCCTAGAATTCCATTCAATCATGAGTTAAAATCAGATTACCCTACCAAAATATTGTTTACTAGATTAACTAGATGGTATTTATGGTATTTAAACCTTAGACTCTCTTCTTCCATCATAAATAAATAGTTAATTCCTAAATTACATGGTTCTGGAGTTATTTGAGCTTGAAATTGGGGCGGCTGTACAAAATACAATACATACATTGATTTATATAGTGCTTTAATGCTATTTATCTAGTGCTATCTATTAGCTAGCTATTAGCTGTCTAGCTGGCTCGCTAGCTATCATCTAGCTATCTAGCTGGGTAGGTAGCTATCTATTAGTGCCTCTATCCTGTGACTGTAAAGTGACCTTGAGAGTTTTGAAAGGTACTTATAAATGAAATGTATTATTATTATTACTACTGTATCTATTAGCTAGCTAGCTTTCTATCTATTTAAGTTACTTTTGGGTTGAGTGAACGCTGGCGCGTGTGGCTGCCGCTACTCACCCACAGAAAAGCTTATCCTGAGACTGTAAAGTGACCTTGAGAGTTTTGAAAGGCGCTTATTCATGAAATGTTAAATAATAATAATAATAATAATACAACAGCTGAAGCTGTAACATGGACAAATGGCAAATGCTATCCCTTCGTGGAAGGGAAAAACATTGCCATAGGTGTGACCAGCGTTTTATCGGCGCCTCGAAAATAATTAAAGATATTGTGAAATGTCTTGAAAAGTCAGTCTATTTTCATGGAGAACCGCAGAAAGTTGAAAAGAAATTCTGTTGATTTTGCCAAAAGCTGAGAATTTTGACCCGGAGCTCAAAAAAAACAACACGTTAGAAAGAAATAGGGATCGGTTGATCATTCCCCACCATAAAATTTGTTGAAAATGGCTGCCGGGCCTAACTTCACAAAATTATTGTCAAATATTAATCAATGAATTTGATAATGTATTAGTTATTGATGGTGCGGCTGTTCCTAATGAAGCTGCTTGTGACCATTTCTGTCACTGTGAGCACGCCATTGAATCCTCGCCTTCCATCTTTGCCTCCCTCTCCTCTTGTCAGACAACCACCCTGGTTCCGCACCCATTCTCCAGCTCGCCACCTCCTCCTTCCAAAACGCGGGTGCACCCCCTCACGAATCCAAAAGTAAGTGAGAAAAAAAGACTCGTCTCCGTCTTGTTGTCACACGCCGCCATTTTGCGTCCGTTTCCCAATAGCGGGCGCCATTTGATGCACAAGGCCGTCCGTCCGTCACCTTTTGCCCATCCCCCCATGCCACCACAGTGCATTTCACTTTCACATCACATAACTCAAAATGTACACACAGATTTTAACGAGAATCCAATTCCCGATATTGGCAGAATAAAATTTTGTGCAATTGATGAATTGGCAGATTTAGGTTTTTTTTTTGTATTTTTATGATAATTTTTTGCCACCTTTTGGCTTTTTGTACACATTTTTGGCAGTATTTTTTATTGTGTGCCTGTTATATTATACAACAAAATTTACCATATTTTCCACTTTATAAGCAGTGTCTGAAACTCATGACAATAAGTTAGCGGACACTAGGACAGACAATTCTGAAAAGACAAGCCCGGCCATAAATTTGCCTGCTTCATTTTTCCCAACTTGAAACACAATAAGACGACTAATCTAAAAAAAAACAAAAAACAAACAGTGTTGTGAAGTATAAAGGATTTTTTTAAATGAAGGATGTACCTACCACAAATGCTCCCTTGCTTAATTTATGGTAAATATCCCTTGCTGAAGATTTTGCTCCAGTTGTCGTTTGTCGTCATGGTGCACAATGCAATGTTTGCGTTGCGTTGTCTGCTAAAAGCCACGTGGACTCTTCTTTCTAAGCGGCTTTCTAAACTCTCAAGTACACTTTTCAGTCACGGTATAGTCCGAAGCACGGGTATGCAAATTGCCAAACGTTCGTTTGGCAATTTACATACTCGACACGGCAGCCCATCAGAAGCCTGTTTCGTGCTTCGGACTATACCGTGACTGTAAAGTGTACTTGAAAGTTTTGAAAGGCGCTTAGAAAGAGAAGTCCACGTGGCTTGTAGAGGTTTGCTTGTAGCTTTTGCTTTATTGAATAAAACAAACGTTTAATTTGAAAAATAAAGATTTTTTTTCTTGAAGTTGTCAGCCACCCGGGCCGAGATGTTTTGAAAGTTGTACGCCCGACGTCAAAGTTGTACAAATTTTATAAAATTTTGTGTTCCGTACAAATAATACAACTTTGACAATACACCATTCATTGGGGGTGCGCCTTGTAATCCGGTGTGCCTTATACACCTGAAACTATGTTTTTTGGGGTATTTATATATATATATATATATATATATATATATATATATATATATATATATATATATATATATATAGTCTGTATATATACGTATATCGGTTATATCGATATCGGATATATCGATACTATTTCTATGCACGCACGGAGAAAATTACATGCAAACAGGGTCGGATATATCGATAGTCCCGGTTATATCGATATTTTTTCGGACTCCCTTGAATATCGATATCACGAGACTTTACTGTATATATACACACACACACACACACACATACGCAGTAATATATCTCGTTATATCGTAAATCGGTTATATCGATAGTACTGCTTAAAGTTCATGATATCGATATTCTATGAACGCATGGAGAAAATTTCGACATGCCGCAGGATTGGATATATCGATAGTCCGGTTATATCGATATTTTTTCCGACTCCCGAGAATATCGATATCATGAGACTATATATATATATATATATATATATATATATATATATATATATATATATATATATATATATATATATATATATATATATATATGTGTATATGTATATATATTGTCTTCAAACGATGACCATGCGCCTTAAATATGAAGTAATGAGCCACAACAGTCTCGATACTACAATCAGGACCGCCGACTCGATTTACCCTGATAAGTCGATTATAATGTGGTGCGCCTTATACTTTGAAAATTTTATATATTTATATGCCCTATTTGGCAAACGTTTTTCGTACATTGAGTGTGCGCCTTATAGTCCGGTCGGTGCACCTTACATATGGAAAACGTTTGAAAATACCACATTCATTGGGGTTGCGCCTTATATTCCGGTGCGCCTTATACACCGTATATACGGTAATCAACACCATTTTTACATTCCACAGCTATTTGAGACAGTTGGGGAAGTGGGTCAATGGACACCCCAGTCGTGTGTTAGCAAAAGCAACACATTTTTCACACTACCCTAAAGGGGGTGTTATTTTAACATAGGTGACACAAGATGGCGGCAAAGCGCTGCAAATTTAGAGGATCATAATAACACCATACCGCCTTGTACAAAATCAGGAATCCATGTTACTTAACACGGGTGTGTTATTAGATGCTTCCAATTTGATGTTTTGGGGAGATTGAAAGAGCTAAAGTTGCGATTTACAGAAAATCTCATTCCATTGGCGTGAACATAGCAACAAAAAAAAAGGATGTGTGGGGTGCACTCAAATGGCCAGAGGATAAAAAGAAATATATGCTGTCAAAGTGATCCAAAGCAGATGCTACTTCACCAAATCCTGGTTTTTCTTGTATTTACATTTGGATCTTCTTTCTCCCTCCCTTGCTCACTCGCTTGCTCGCAGGCTTCCCATCTCTCCGCATCGAGAAAAATGACCTGAGGAGCGTGACCCTCTTGGAGGCCAAGGCCAAAGTCAAAGATATCGCCATTTCGCGGGAAAGGGTCACGCTGCGGGATGTCTTGCACGAAGGTAGCTTTTCTTTTTTTTTTGATTGATACTCACTGGATTTAAAGTATTTATCTTATAATAGGCGCCGTATACTATCTCTATGTCGTGACTGATTCCCAAATGCTGACACAGCGCACTGGCGCAATTGGAACGTAAATATTTTCAACCTTACTGATCTTTGATAAAGCGGTGTTTATAAATCGCCCGGTTCGAGTCATCCCGGATGAACTCGCAACGTCTCGGCGCCAAGGTTAGCGCAGAGGTTGACTTGTCATTCTTAAGGTGGAAATTGCTAAATTTGAATCTTGATTTCCATGTGCATTGTTATGGTTTGCGTTAAGCGGCCATTTTGTGAGAGTGATTTGGTTTTACTCAATTTTAGTGTTACCGTATTTTCCGGATTATAAGGAGCACTTTCAACATATGACATATTTTAAAGCCTTTTCCATATACAGTGATACTTTGGCTTACGAACTTAATTGGTTCCCAGACAGAGTGTGTAAGGCGAAAAGTGGGTGTCCCAAAAATTAATTTCCTGTGGGAAACCATTAAAATGAGAATAATACGTTCCCATGTCCCCATAAAACATAATTTTCTACTTTCTAATTTTCTAAACCTTAAAACTGCACAAAATATACCTTATTTTATGTATAATAAATGTGCTATGGTAATATATTTAAAGAAATAAACTGTACTGTATAATACAGTCATCAGACAGTCATCCTAAAATTTTACAATCAACAGGTTTGTTTGTTTTTTTTTTTTTTTTTTTTTACATTTTTTACATATATTGTCCCCTTGTTTGTCCATTAAAGTTGTTTAAATCTTCCTTAAAAATGAAAACCTTTAAAACCCAGCCCCCCCAAAATTGTATTGAACTCAAGCTAAATAATCTGGATGATTTTTTCACAGTTAATATACTGTATGACGGCGTACAAAAGGAAAAAAAAATGCTGCGAACATTGCGGTGAAAAATGAAGCCTTGCGGACTCGCGAACGGGTCCGAACAGGCCCTGCGCACACGCTCCAGGTGGGAAGGGAGGCGCTTTAAACACACTAACCTTGTTGTTAGGCCCCATATGTCCTCGGGGCTCCAATGTTTTTCTAAACTTTACGTCCACGCTCTGTTGCTCACCTCCGAATTCCCGCCTCGAGCGTTCCTTTGACAGTTTAGAGAACGGCGATGATGAATGCACTCACTTGGCTTTTCCTACCGCCATTCTAAGTATCCAAATGTCTTTGGGGCGCAGACGCAATCTGTCTTGTTCTGCCCGATGCGACAAAGTGTTTTAATTGCATTGCCTGACCCGGCGTTTAGCGTGCACGCTGCGTCATTTAAACGTCTACGAAGGTCCAATAAAATCTAGTGATTTATTTGTTTGTTTTTTTAATTAAATTTTATTGTATTTTATTTTTTGTGTTATTTTATTTTATTTTTTTTTGAACAGGCACTTTTGGCCGCATCTTCCACGGTGTGCTACTGGATGAAAAGGACCCCGCCAAGGAAAGGCCAGTCTTTGTGAAGACTGTAAAAGGTATCCACACTCGCTAATGCTAGTCAATTGGTTTTTTTTTTTCAAACTATTTTATGACAAAGCACTGATTTTACATTTATTAAAAAAATAAAATGTCTCAAAAGCGATTGAGATGTAGATTTCAGAATGACGGATGAATTTATGCTGTAGTATCCCCTGAATATAAACATGGGTGTACATATAATTGTTTTAGCTTCTTGCTAGCACTGTGTGGCGCTGTTTGAAGAGTTTCGAAGTATTTTGCTAAATATGAGCGTCCCCCCCAAAAAAATGCCAGTCTTCTTAAAACAAATGTGATATTGGGCATTGTGTCAAGTTCTACTGTGTTTACAGATAACGCGTCGGAGGTCCAGGTGACCATGATGTTGACTGAAAGTTGCAAGCTTCGCGGACTTCATCACAGGTGAGCGTATTTTGCTTGCTTGTGTGAAACTTTCAGGCACCGACAAGCATCAGTCTAGTTAGTAAGTTAGTTGGTTGGTAGTTAGTTAGTTGGTTAGTCAGTCAGTTAGTTGGTTGGTTAGTTTGTAGTCAGTTCCTTTCTTGCTGAGTTATGTAGTTAGGTAATTAATTGGTGAGATTGTTTAGGTAGTTAATTAGATGGTTGGTTGATTAGTTTGTTGATTAGTTAGTTACAGTGAGACCTCAACTTACAAACTTAATTGGTTCCCAGACAGAGTGTGTAAGGCGAAAAATGTGTATCTCAAAAAAAAAATCCCATAGGAAACCATTAAAATGGGAATAATCCGTTCCCAGGTTGCCATAAAATATACTTTTCAACTAAGTAAGCCTTAAAACTACACACAACATACCTTATTCTATGTGTAATAAATGTGCTATTGTATTGTAATGAAAGAAATACACTGCATTGTATAATAAAGTCACTTTATTTACATTTGTGATGGTCATTTATGGCTTGATGGAATGGCGTTGGAGGTCAAAGGGAATTGCTGTTTGGAAAGTGAGGCGCGTTACATAAGGACTGTAATTAAAGAAATAAACTGTTGTAAAATAAAGTTTTATTTACATTTTTGATGGTCGTTGATGGCTACTGGAAGGAGAGTCACCTTCCATAAGGACTGTTGGTAACTTGACCTCTGGTGCTGTTCCGCCGAAGATCACTCCGCCAGCCATGGTGGGTGTGTATTATGAAAATAGTGCTTATTATAAGGTTTAATTTTCATAAAATTGACGTTTGTAAGACAAAAAGTTTGTAAGATAAGGTGTTTGTAAGTTGAGATCTCACTTTAGTTGGTTAGTTCATTTCTTGCTTTAAAAAGGTGTCAAAACAAGTACTCAGAGACCTTGACATTGTTTCAAGTCGATACGGGGAAATCCGGGATCACTTTCCATCGCTGTAAACGCTTCAAACAGTCAAACACACTTAAGCTGAACTGGACACATTTTAGCCTTTCCGTCACACGTTTCCTCTTCAGTTTCCTCTTCCCTTTCGATCCCATTTAACAATGTTTTGAAAGAGATCCCATGACGACGCAACTTCCGTACGTAATAAAGTGGCCGGTTGATGTGTATTTATGCCAATCCACCCCCCCGCTTTCCTGCTTCCAGAAATTTACTACCCATCAGCCACGTGTGCACGGAGGATGGCGAGAAGCCAATGGTGCTGCTGCCCTTCATGGCCTGGGGTAACCTAAAGCTGTTCCTGCGCCAGTGCAAGCTCGCCGAAGCTAACAACCCGCAGGTGAGCAAGGGGCTCCTCGCTTGAAGCCTGAATTTACCTCCTTTTTTAAAAATATAATTGGCACTAGCAAAAAAAAGGTAAAAGAGTACACAAAAATGCTCCAACGGCACCGCCGCCTGATTGACAGCCGCAGCGCCGATTGCGATAGCGACGTAACTTCTCCCGGCCAGTGCCAAAACGCACGCTCGTCAAAATGAGAGTTTGTCTCTAAGGCTGCAAAAGGAGTTTTGATAAAATCGGCATGCTCCGACTTGCGAAAAAAATGTAAAAAAACTCGCTCGACGGAGCTAATGGATGAAATGGCGTTCTGTTTAAACGCAAATAAAAGGCCGATTGTCTTCACGCAGCCCGATCGGGTGCCAAACGTCGTTACAGTCAAAGCAGCTGTAAGCGCCAAAATTCCCTTGGCGAACATCCTTTCGCTTAGATTGACACCTGTGATGCCGTGAAAGGTGGATTGAAATTCTCTTATTTTATCACGTCAAGTCGAGCGTGATTGTTGAATCAACTTGCAAAGTTGTTGTTGTTTTTTTTTTTTTTGGGGTGGGGGGGTAAATATGTCAATGATTTAACATACCGCAGTTGCAACCGCTGTCACACGGGATGTTGTCGTGACATTTATTACACACAAAAAAAAGTTGAGTACACAGAAGGATTAAGCATAAATTTTGCTGGACAACCTTTCAAAGTTTGCTCCTGGCTTTGTTCCCATCACCCGCCCATCCCCCCCACCACCACTGTCGCCTACAACAACGCCAAAACATCTTGCTCTTTTCACTTCGAAATCAGCCCACCATTTTTTTCATTCCAGGCAAAACATTTGGGATACAATGAATGTTTTTCCATTGATGCCACATTTTCAATGTAAGGAAATATAAGTGACTCGCCTCAGAGCACTCCAACATAGTTCACTTGCATTGAATATTTTCCACTCCTTGTTGTAAATTATTCACTGCTATTCCCGAATTTATTTGGGTATTGAAAAGTATGATGTGGAGCGCCATTCCCGGATTTGTTCGGGTTTTGTTTTTTCTTGCAGGGGGGGGGGGGGGCAAGTTGGTAGCTAGCTAGCTAGCTAATTTGGTCACAATGTATGCTAGGTATCTAAGTACAGTAAAGTCTCGTTATATCGATATCGGATATATCGATAGTCCCGGTTATATCGATACTATTTCTATGCACGCACGGAGAAAATTACATGCAAACAGGGTCGGATATATCGATAGTCCCGGTTATATCGATATTTTTTCGGACTCCCTTGAATATCGATATAACGAGACTTTACTGTAATTAAGGAGCGAAGTAGATAGCTAAGTTGGTAGGGTATGTCATTTGGTAGCTAGGTATTGTGGCTAGCTGGGTAGGTCACCAGTGCATTAACTCATTCACTGCCATTCCCGAATTTATTCGGGAATTGATACGCACGATGTGGAGCGCCATTCCCAAATGTTTTTGGGTTTTGTTTTTTTCTTGTGTTTAAAGCTTCGGTAAGACCTCTGGCAATGTTTTTCCCCTCCCACGAGGAACCAGTATTTGAATTTCGTACAGCCGCTCCCATTTTAAGCTCAGATAACTACAGACCCATGTAACTAAGGAATTAACACTCTTTTTTTCTGATGAAACAAGAGATTACAAGGTTTGTTACGCTGCATAATTGTTTATGTCGTCCTAAAACTCAATATTCCGTGGGTCCTGCAATTTGAGAGAAAATGACAAAAACCCTGGCACAGGACATTTTTGCACATCGTCAGGCAGTGAATGAGTTAATTCCATCCATTATTAATACCATATGTTTCCTCCCCTGCACTTCCTGCCAGGCCATCTCCCAACAAGACCTAGTCTACATGGCCATCCAGATCGCGTGCGGAATGAGCTATTTAGCCCGCCGCGAGGTCATCCACAAAGACCTGGCCGCCAGGAACTGCGTGTAAGTGACCGTCGATGGCCGCCTAAAAAAATGTAAAAATAACCTCCCGGGAAACGGTTTTGAAACGGTTTCTCCTCAACTCGGATTTTCTTGTTCTCGCTCCCGACCGGCAGCATCGATGACAACATGCAGGTGAAGATCACAGACAACGCCCTGGCCCGCGATCTGTTTCCTATGGACTACCATTGCCTTGGGGACAATGAAAACCGGCCTGTGCGTTGGATGGCTTTGGAGAGCTTGCTCGACAACGAATTCTCCAGTCCTAGCGATGTGGTAAGACCAATGGATTACTCTTACGCACTTTATTTTGGAGTCAGCCAATCCTCCATGAAGCGTCTACAGCTGGTCCAGAATACTGCTCCTTGCCTCTTAACTGGTACTTGTAAGAGGGAGCATATACAGTAACTCCTACTCTGGCATTCCTTCCCTTACTCCTTATACATTTTAGAGTTATTTTCAAGCTCTTATTATTTGTATTCAAATCTTTAAATGGCCTTTCTTAAACCCCTCATCCACTCCTACACACCTTCCCAGCATCTCAGGTCTGCTGACCAGAATTGTTCTGAAAGGAAAAGTGCTAATTTACAGTGTCGCCGACTGGGAGTCCCCATTTATTTACTTTGGGTATTTTCAAGAGTCACTATAGAGCACAGGTGTCAAAGTCAAGGCCCGGGGGCCAGATCTGGCCCCGCCACATCATTTTATTCGGTCCGCAAAAGCAAATCAAACTTGTGACATTCCATGATGCTTGCTAATGTCCGTAGCAAAATTTCAACTTGTCGTATGTAGACAACAATAACAGTCATTATTTTTATTCTTCAGATTTGAAAGCTAGTTATTTATTAATTTGTTGTGCGTGCTTGATGTTATATGCGGAGGAGATGAAACATTCTAATGGATTCCCCAAATTCATAACGGCCCTTGAAAGGAAAGCGTAACTACAATGTGACTCATGGCAAAAAAAGAAACAAATCTGATATTTCACCAACAGCTAAGTTTCAGGGAGGAGTCTAGTCGGGAAGCCGTTCAAGATGACACGCACCATGTGACGCATTTAATCAAACAACAGCACGCATTTGGTTGTTAATGATACCACATTGGGACAACATGGTCTTAACTTCCTCCCCTGAAGACGTAATCACTGGCTCTAAGTCTTCACTGACGTCTTCAAATGGGCCAATAGGATGCAAAGAGCATCCGGATAGTCATCGTTGACTTTGAACAAAAGGTGATTTTACTCGCACGTCGAAATGTAGTACGCAAAGGGGGAGGGTGAATCACGCCAGCGTGTCCTCGCTCGCGCATTTTCACGGTTTCGTAACAGCAACTAAAAACAGTAAAAAAAAAAAATGTGAAAAATCAAATTCAAATCAAATATCATATATAAACATGTGTTTTTTTCTGGTTTTGGTTTGAATCTTTCTTTTCAGTTGTTTTTTTTAGGTATATTACACATCTCCGGTTTATTTAAAGGACAACGACACCATTTTTATGTTTCCTAACTGACATCAGAAAAACGTTTTAAAGCATCTAAAATACCCAAAACACGCAGGCTGATATTTTTAGTCAAATGCAAAATACCAATAAAAATGAGTTAAAGTGTCCCAAAACTACTTCAAAATGACCCCGGAAATGGCAAGTTTCAGAAGGTCCCGCCCCCTTGTTCGTGACGTCACGCCAGGACGTCTTGCCTTGTTCTAGAATGAAAACAATGGCTTCAGATTCGGAGAAGATGCTTTCTTGTTACTCATGAATATGAATCAAATAGTTCTGAAGAGGAAAGCATACATGTTTGCACTTGATTAAAGAAGTCCTTCCGTATCATTTTTAGGCATCTGGACTCCAATGTAGCTCCCCGAAAATGCACAAGATGGCGCACAAGCTCCGTTACAAATGGGCTGATTTGTCTGCTGGGAATTTGTGTCAACTAGTATCAAATAGTAGTCTTGGTGCAACACACAACGATTCACCATTGCATTATTTATGTGTTTTCCTTCTAATTTCGCCATCAACACGGATCAACACGATGTTTTCAGACCAAACAAAGTACCCAAAATGCATTGCGTGTCGCTTTCTCGGTCAGGGGCGTTCCATGCGTGACGTCACGTCAGGCATCCTCACCAACTCGAAAACAAGACTTCCTGAATATTCAGCGCAAGTCTTAAAACGTAAAATATAGCTACATACGGTGGAATCTTTGTAAAATACGCTCAGTAGAAGTCATTTGAAGTGATTTTACAAATTATGGACACAAATTGTCCGGACGCGTCAGTTGTCCTTTAAAGCAAGTGACCCTGGATGTTCATAAATGATTTCAAAGATCAATCTTCTTCCACAGTGGGCTTTCGGCGTGACGCTGTGGGAGCTGATGACTCTGGGCCAAACGCCGTACGTGGACATTGATCCCTTTGAGATGTCGGCCTACCTGAAGGACGGTTACAGGATAGCGCAGCCAATCAACTGTCCCGATGAACTGTACGTATCAAGAATACGCACATTTAGAGTTAACCTTTTTTTTTCCTGATAATTTATTTAAAATGTAAAAATGTTTTTTAGCCTTAGTTCTCATATTTCCCTCAAACTTCGAGTAGCAGCAAATATTTTCCCAGTGTATTTTTTATGATTTAATTTTTCATTTATTTATTTAAATCTTTATTTTTTTATCATAATAATTCATCAAAATCAAAACTCTCAAGGTCACTTTACAGTCACAGGATAAATTTTGCAGCGGGTGAGCAGCGGCAGCCACACGCGCACACGCTCTAGCTAATAGTTAGCTATTAGTAATAATTATTTATATATTTATTTATTCATTTAGATATTTAGTTGTTTGTTTATTTATTGTCTTTTTTATTTATTTTAGGCAAAAATGCCAAGGTTTTTTTTTTTTGTTTTGTTTTGTTTTGTTTTGTTTTTTACCGTATTTTCCGGTGTATAAGATACCCAAAAGCCTTCATTTTCTTGAAAAGATGACCCTGCACCTTATACACAGATGCGCCTTATATGTGAAGTAATAATAATAATAATAATAATAATAATAAATAATAATAATAATAATACATTTTATTTATAAGCACCTTCCATTTATTATGTATGTATTCATTTACTTAGTTGTTTGTTTATTTGTTTTTTTTTTTTTTATTTTAGACAAAAAAATCCCTGGTGTTGTTGTTTTTTTTTTATTTACCGCATTTTCCGGTGTATAAGGCGCACCCAAAACCCTTCATTTTATACGCAGGTGTGCCTTATATGTGAAGTAATAATAATAATTATTATTATTATTTTTATTATTATACATTTTATTTATAAGCACCAATCAAAATTACTGAGCCACAACAGGTCTCGCAACTACTGTCAGCAGCCATTGACTCCGTTTCGCCCCTGTAGAAGAAGAAGTCTGCTGTAGCACCTTATAATGTGGGCGTGCCTTATATTTGGAAAACTTGTATACATTTATATATTATATTTGGAAAACTTTCTTATAGTCCGGTGCGCCTTATACATACATATGGAAAAAGTTTGAAAATACACCATTTGTTGGGGGTGCGCCTTATACTCCCAATGTGCCTTATACACTGGAAAATACTGTATTTAATTTTTTTTGTCTTTAGTTTGGTTTTTTTTACTCATTATTATGGTGACCTTTCCGACAGTGTTTTTCTTTTTTTTTTTTTTGCTTGAAATAAAAATGGGTGAGGCGTGCAGAGATTTCCTGTCAAAAGGTACAAAAGGTGTTCAACTACTCAGGCAGCAAAATAGAACGTCAGCGGCACCACTTCCTGTTACATATTGCACCCCTCTTCCTCCCTGAGGTCTACCATCCTTTTCCCCTTTGCGTTGCAGGTTCGCCGTCATGGCATGCTGCTGGGCTCTGGACCCTGAAGAGAGACCCAAATTCCAGCAGCTGGTCCAGTGCCTTACAGAATTTCACGCCGCCTTGGGTGCTTACGTGTGAAAGCCTTTTGAAGCCTACTCGTGCCGTATCAACGAAAAACAAATGGAGGCTGGTGACTTTTTTTCTATTTTTTATTTTTTTTTGTTTGTACAGGACTTTTTTAAAAAATATATATATATCTATAACTTTTTACAGCAAATATTTTTCCTTAGGATCTTTTTCCACATGAGAACTTTCCCGACTGGAATTTTTTTCCCTCCCAACCGACATTCACGTGCCGTGTTTTAAAGGCACTTTGGCGTTCACTTGCGTATATATACTATAACGCCATTATGGCGCGGTACGACGGCGACAAACTTGAGCACCGCTTTTTTTCTTCCGATGCCGTCGTTAAGCATCGGTCACTTTCACTTGGTCGGGTTTTTTCCATGCTTGGGAATTGGGAGACAAATTCAGCCTGGCAAGCGTCGGATGGAGTTTCAGAGGCGTCACCTGTGTAGAAGATCATCACAGTGTCAAGGGGAAAAAAACATTGAAATCTAAAAGCTGGCATTCTTTGGCAATAATGAGGGGAACAGACTCGTGCAAGTTTGTAAATTTGCAATATCCGTCATAGGAGTTGTTGATTTTCACAAATTTGTTGACATTGTCAACATGCTTTTATTTGTTTGTTTTGGGGCGGGGGGGTTCTGTCGCTGCATGTCGAAAGTTGGTGCTTGAATTCAGTCATTCATTCACGATTAAATGTTTTTTTCTTTAATGTATAATCCCCACTTTTTTTTTTTTTGTCTTCAGATTTTCCATCGCATTGGGGAGATGTGTCCCATACTTAAAGGACAACCGACACCGATTTTTTTGTTTCCTAACTGACATCAGAAAAACGTTTTATAGCATCAAAAATACCCAAAACACGCAGGCTGATATTTTTAGTCAAATGAAAACCACCAATAAAAATGACTTAGTGTCCAAAATCTGCAAATAATTGAGCTGAGAATTGGGCATTTTCAGAAAGTCCCGCCCCCAGTTCGTGACGTCACGCCAATACGTCTTGCATTGCTGGAGAATCAAAACAATGGCTTCAGATTCGGAGAATATGCTTTCTTGTTACACATCCGGTTATGAATATGATTCAAATAATTCTGAAGAGGAAAGCATACATGTTTGCGATCAATTAAAGAATTTATTCCGTGTCATTTTGAGGCATCTGGACTGCAGTGTAGCGTCCCAGAAAAGAGGCACAAAATGGCGACCTCCTGTTGCCACCTCCGTTTCCACAGGCTGATAAATTCCTTATATGTAGCTTGGACGCCCTCTTCTGGCGGCTTTTGGGTGCAACTCAAGGTTTTCAGACCGAACAAGTACAGCAAAATACATAGACATGATGGAAGGACTGCTACAATGTGTCTTTTTTCGGTCGGTCTTAAAAACAAGACTTCCTGAATATTCAGCGTGAGTCTTAAAACGTAAAATATAGCTATATGCGGTGGAATCTTATTAAAATATACTCAGTAGAAGTCATTTGAAGCCATTTTACAAATTATGAACACAACTTGTCCGTACATGTCGGTTGTCCTTTAAAGATCCATAAAATAAATCTACCACCTCGAACCTCCGCATCGACCCATAAAAAAGTCTTACAAATCCATTGCCCGAGAAGCCATTTTAGTTTCCAGTTGACCGTCATTTTTTTTCCAAGCATGATCAATAAGTCACATTCGTGAGTCCTTTTTTAAGAACACCAGAGAATTGTGAGCCACGCCAAATATTTTCACTGGAATTTTGCAATGTTCAACACCACAAATAAAGGAGTTAAACTTTCCGTTGACTCCCAAGATGGCTTCCGGTTATCTTGGATGCATCATCCTACTGTCGTTGACGACATAACTTCCTCTTATTTGACTCCTTTTACATTATAATTTTGAACCATTTACAAAAATAGCTTTTGACTAATAATCTGAGATTGATATGGAGCTTAAATTCTGTCAAATGTAACTTTGCTTTCTCTCTGTCCAACTCCAGTTTAAGCTCTATTCATTAACACATGCTTCCCCTCTATACCACTTCCTCATTAGCTTCAATTATCCTGTCAGCAAAATGATGACCTAATGAGAAAATACGTTTGAGTCACTCAAATCTCAAGGCACTCATTTATGTTTCAAGCGTGTAGAAACTGCAAAATTCTCCAAAAGTTTGAAAATTGCTGCTTTCTCTCCCTCCTTTTTTTATAATCTCCACTCAGCAGGTGTCGAACGTCTCCTCCGCGATAAACGGGGGTTAACGTTAAATACGAAGCGCTTGTGACTCAGCCAATGGCCAGCCGGTGTTGTGCTGTGACGTCACACGCGGGGCTCTCACCGGAGGGAAAGTATGTAAATAAAAAGCCACGCGCGTGCGCACTGGCAACTCACCGATCCCCGCACGGTTCATTTGACTTCATTCCAGCAAAAGACGTGAAGAAACCTACAGGAGGATTAGGATGTTCCGCAGCATTAAGGTAAACGCCAGATTTATTATTCGTCCACTCGCCGGTAGTAAAACCTCAATTTTCACTCGCTTGGTAACTTATTTTATTTGCAGGTGAACGTCCCCCCCCTCGTACCCCCACTCTGCTAATGTCAACAATTCTTCGACTGCGAGTCGTTTTACGTCAGATATAAATGTGTTTATTTTGTAAAATCACTGTAATGAGTATTGAACTGACGATTAATGCAGACGAATCAGAAAAATAAACTTTTTTTAAAATGTTAACTGTCAATTTTTAAAACCACCTTCCATCGAAAAAAAATTACGATAATAATTACGATAATAATTACTTTATTGACACTTATGTCAATTCCAACCATCCCTATTCTCGTCAATGTCCCGTATTTTGGTTTTTCCGAATTTTAAATTAATTATGTCACAAAACGATCGTTTTTTTGTCTGACGTTTATCATGGTAATTTTCATTTTTAGCGCTTAGGTTTATAATGAAATTACATGTAATACGAGATGTACCCGTTTGGCTAACATTTAAATGCATTAGCTTGTTGTTCTAAAGTTACGATCAAAACGACTATTATTCCCTCACGAACATATATTTTTTTGTATTTTACGCTTACATTTTGACGTTTGCGCGAATTAGATAATAAGGGAACTATACTTTTGTACTTAAAATATAAACGAATCAAAATTCGTCTTCAAATCACTTCTCGAAGTGCAATAGAAAATGTCTCGAGCTTGAAAGTTACAGTAAATACAACCCAACTGTACGTGTATGTAAATAACAAATCATGTTATTTACATTTACCAATAGTGCAACCACGGTTTAAGTACAATAATATTACGGTAGTAATATTATTACATAAACAAATAGAACAATGTGACGTTAAAAGCGTGATTGTAACAAGCAGTTTTGCCGATTATGTAACACCATCGTGCCTTGAGGTAAATTCGATGCCATGAATGTAACCCCGCCAAAAGTAACTACAAATTAAAAATGACAATAGAAAATGCCATTCAACTAGTTTGTAGTTTACATTATAAAAACATACCCATAGGTCGTGAAATTAAAAAGAAACGTTTGTCGTGCTATTTGTTTCAATTTGGGGTTTTTACATCTAGAGGGACTCACACATTTTTTAAAGCATTAAAATTAATTTTAAAGTGGTGGTAAAACACTCAATTGTAGTAATTTCATCAAGCTTGAAATGCTTTTCCAGGCCTTTTACCGCAGCCTCTTTCAATTCCAATTGGTTTCTGGGTGGTTCTCTATTCATTTTCCTCTTCAAGAGGTGAATTGAATGCTCTATTGAGTTATGGTCCAGTGATTGAAAGACTCTTCAGTTCATCCCCCCATGACAAAGTCCTTTGTTGTGTTGGCAGTGTGTTTCAGGGTCATTGTCTTGTTGCGGAATGAAGCTTCCCTCGATTAGTTTAGATGCGTTTTTCTGTCAATTCCCAAAGTCCCCAAAATCTGAACGTGAGTACAGTGATACCTCAACTTCTTCACTTAATTGGTTCCCAGAAAGTGTGTGTGTAAGGCGAAAAGTTCGTCTGCCGAACATTTATTTCCCATAAGAAATTAAAAATTAAAGTAATCAAATCCCAGGTGCCCATAAAACATAAATTTCTACTAAATAAGTATTTTAAAATACACAAAATATATCTTATTTTACATATAATAAATGTGCAATTGTATTGTAATTAAAGAAATATACTGTACTATATAATAAAGTCGTTTTATTTACTTTTGTGATGGTCGTTGATGTAGTTTCCTCTTGATTATATCCGAATGAAGTTGCCGTGCGTTCTCGGCGATAATACCCTCACTTAAAACTGTCCCCTGGTAGCCGTGTCCCCACACCGTGGCGCTGCGTGGTATGGTTTGTTCGCGGAAAACTAGTTCATTAGCCAAGATTATATTCTTGCGAATGTAATGTTCCTAAGGCGAAAAGTTTGTGAGCTAAAGCGTTCGTAATCGTACAGTGATACCTCGGTTTAGGAACCCCTTGGCTTACAAACTTCAGTTTACAAACGTTAAATTTATGAAAATTTTACCAGTACAGTTTATTTCTTTAATTATAATATCATAGCACATTTATTATACATAAAATAAGATATATTTTGTGTAGTTTTAAGGCTTAGAAAATTATGTTTTAGGGGGACCTTGGAACGGATTATTCTCATTTGAATGGTTTCCTATGGGAAATTAATTTTTGGGATACACACTTTTCGCCGTACACACTCTGTCTGGTAACCAATTAAGTCCGTTAGCCAAGGTATCAATGTATTTGAATCAGGGACTGGCCTTACACGTGACCTTCCGAATTGTTTACGGATGAACAGATTGGCCCACGAGCTAGTGTTTTTCCAGGTTGGTCCAAGTGATGTTTGTCAAAAATGTCATTATTTTTATGGCAGGTGGGGTGGATTTTGGCCCCAGGTGTAAAAACTTTGAGAACCGCTGCTCGATGCGCTACTACCTGATGAATTTGCACTCCACAACCCCATTCTGTTGTGTTTTGATAATGGGAGTAGTTGCGCACCAAGTGGATTCCCATTTGTGTCATAACTTTGTTTATTCATCTCCTTTTGAACTACATCATAAATCCACCTTTTCTTGGCTCCAGAACACAATGTTCATTCAGAGCTCTGTATTTGCTCAATTCCATTGGCACACATTCTGCGGTAAACACACACACACACACACACACACACACACACACACACACACACACACACACACACACACACACACACACACACACACACACACACACACACACACACACACCAAGTAGGATTGCAACATAAATTCTTCACCGATATTTCCGTCATCGCTATTGTAGAAGACAAAAGGGAATGACAGATTGAGATTGATACAGTCAACAGATATAACAAAAGGTACGCCGCCACTGCCATCTAACGACTTCCAATCCAAAATGCTAGCTAGCTCTACAGTATATGGAAAATAGCATTAACTCATTCACTGCCAGACATGTGCAAAAACGTGTCCACTCCAGTGCCAGGGTTTTTGTCATTGTCACTCGAATTCCAAGACCAACAGAATATTGAGTTTTAGGACTACATAAACACCCAATGCACAGTAAAAAACCTTAGACTCTCTTCTTTTATCAGAAAAAAAGAGTTAATTCCTAAGTTATATGGACCTGGAGTTATATGAGATCGAAATGGGGGCGGCTGTCCAAAATACAATGCAATACATACATATTGGTTTATGTAGCGCTTTAACAACAGCTGAAGCTGTAACAAAGCGCTAACATGGACAAAAGGTAAATGCTGACACCTTGTGGAAGTGAAAATACATTGCCAAAGGCCATGGCCATCGCTTTATCAGCACCCAGACGAGAAAAAACAAAACCCGAACTCTACGTCATATTTTCAATTCCCAAATAAATTTGTGATTGGCAGTGAATTAGATGTCAAATAAATGACAATCTGTTGCTGCTCCTAAAAATACATTTTCACAAACGTCATTGAACCCAAAGTATGTTTACGCATGCGTCAAATACAATTTACAGGTGTCAAACTCAAGGCCAGGGGGCCAAATCCGGCCTACCTTGTCGTTTTATGTGGCCGTCGAAAGCGATTCATGTGCGTCAACTTTGCAATCTGTCTATGATTGGTCGGGGAGTAAATTACACTCACTTGATAAAAGAACAAACTGTAATTGATCGATGTCAAATCTTGCAATTTATTAATTACAGTGATACCTCGGTTCACGAACCCCTTGGCTTACGAACCTTTCGGTTTACGAACGTTAAATTTATGAAAATTTTACCTTGGCCTTTGAACTTTTTTCCGGATACACACAGAGCTGCCTCAATGAGTGATGTGTCGTTCGCGAACAAGCCCGTTATCCTAAAAGAAAATGGCAGCCTGTTTTGGTCCTCTATTCCCGGCCCCAGTTTTCGGTTAAAGCCACGTGATTGGTCAAGGACGCAGCAGTTAGGGGATGTGGTTTAAACATTAAAGAGACAGGCAGACAACAGTGAGACAGTTTCAACTTTGATAGTTCAAAGGCAGAGTGTAGACTGCAAGGTTAAAATATCCCATCAATCAGGCTACACAAACGACCCGCACAAGCCATCTGTACACTTGATGCAAAAAGCTATCAACCCAGCTAAACAGAACACAATTCATGAGGAACTAGATAAAATTATCACAGATAAAGCACCTCCAAGGGATCATCCCTCAAGATGGTGAAAGAAGAAGGTTACATTCCTTATCAAGTGTTTAATGCTGAGGAAACCGGCCACTCCATTCCATCAAGCCATCAACGACCATCACAAAGGTAAATAAAATGACTTTATTATACCGTACAGACTATTTCTTTAATTATAATACCATAGCACATTTATTAGACATAAAATATGTAATATTTTGTGTCGTTTTAAGGCCTAGAAAATTAGAAAGTAGAAAATTATGTTTTATGGGGACCTCGGAATGGATTATTATCATTTTAATGGTTTCCTATGGGAAATTAATTTTTGGGATACACACTTTTCGCCTTACACACTCTGGGAACCAATTAAGTTCGTAAGCCAAGGTAACACTGTACTTACTGTAATTGATGTCAACTTTTGCAATTTATTAATTTGTTGTGTACGTGGTTTTACTGTGTTTTTTTATTTTTCATGGCAATAAATCAAGCGGCTCACCACACGTTGTGTAAAGAACCCCTGTTGTCGTGACATCTATCGTCAACTAAACGCCTTTCATGTCCCCTCACACAATGAGCGATGTTTATTCCGTGATCTATCTTGGGAATGTTTGCGCATTTCCGTTGTTGCGTTTTCTTTGACTGTATAAAAGAAAAACAACAGCAGAGATTCCCTCGTGGATATTCAATCCACAGACGCGTCAGGGGTTGCGTCGCTTCATCATGAAAGCATTTGAGACGTTAGACGTTAGACTTCCCTCGATTGTTTCCGTCGCAGCAGGTATGAAGAAGGTACGAAGCGCGTTGAAACATGGGAGGACACTTACCATCTTACATCTTTCATCGTAGCACTTCATGAATCAACACGCCGCTTTACTACTTGACTGTTCGAACGGGCCTCTGTTGTCTTCTTCAACTTTTTATGAAAATACAGTAAAGTCTCGTTATATCGATATTCAAGGGAGTCCGAAAAATATCGATATAACCGGGACTATCGATATATCCGATATCGTTATAATGTAACTTTACTGTGCGTGCATAAAAGTCTATCGATTTATATTAAACTCTCGTTATATCGATATCGATATATCGATAGTCTTTACTGTATCGATACTATTCTATGCACGTTTATATTAAAATCTCGTTATATCGATATCGGATATATCGATAGTCCCGGTTATATCGATATTTTTTCGGACTCCCTTGAATATCGATATAACGAGACTTTACTGTCAATGAAAGACTCTTAGGATCTTATCGAAACAAGGCATAGATGTTTTGGGAACATCAAAGACACTTGTGACATGTTTTTATGAATGCCTCAAAAATATTTTATGACCCCGGTGAAGCTTTTTGGTAAACTGTATAGTATAATCAGACACTGTGAACAAAGGCTTTCTTTTACTGCCGGCAGGGGATGCAGCCATTCATGACCGACGCCCAACCTCTGCAGCCCTTTGCCAAGCTATTTATTGGGAGTATATGTAAATTTAAGTGAGACATTCGTTTAAAAAAAAGTTGTCTTCATTCGAATAGCTCGCCCCTGGACGTCCCAAGCGCCAGTAACTATAAAACAACAGAACATAGACATTTTAATTCATAAACATCAACACAACTTGCACATTTCTTCAACATCAAAGATGGCTTAGCCTAATTTGTGCTTGTAAAAATCGAAGACCGTTTTTCAAGTTTACAACAAAGCGTTCACAAAAACTTATTCTGCCAGAACATGTTTTTGCGAACGTTAGTGTAATTCGCGACAAGTTAGGATTTTTTCGGGAATTGAAAAGTGTGACGACGTGGAGCGCCAGTCCCGAATTTGTTTGGGTGTTGTTTTTTTTTCTTGCAAGAGTGCCGATAAAGCGCTGGTCAGACCTCTGGCGATGTTTTTTCCCTTTCACGAGGGGGCAGTATTTGCCTTTTGTCCATGTTAGCACTTTGTTACAGCTTCAGCTGTGGTTAAAGCGCTATATCAAATAATATGTATGAGTTGTATTTTCTACAGCCGCCCCCATTTCAAGCTCAGATAACTACAGACCCATATGACCCTTTTTTTCCTGATGAAAGAAGATTTCTTATGCTGAATTGAATGTTTATGTAGTTCTAAAACTCAATATTCTGTGTGTCCTGCGATTTGAGTGAAAATGACAAAAACCCTGGCCCTGGCGTGGACACATTTTTGCACATCGTCCGGCAGTGAATGAGTTCAGCAGCGTTCTTGAACCTGATGAATGAATTTGTTTTTGAAACATCAAAGATGATTAGAAGCCTCATCGAATCCATCAGTGAGGATCGTTCAAGTGTAAAACTGGCCCTTGCCATCATTGATTTACAACCGATTGAATCGACATCGGCAACAAAGGAATACTTGTGTGTTGCCAATTTGCGTTCCAGGCATTTTGAGGCCCCCGTGTTTACCGAGTGAACCCGAGCACATCTTTTATTTGCTAACCACAAATCTATCAAGGTTTACTCTCTACATCAAAGCTCGTCAAATACGATTTGGGGAACCAGAGTGGTTAGGGATTTCCGTTAAAAGCTATTTGGCATGATATGATGATGAATCCCACCATTTGTCCCGAAAGGTGTTCGTGCTGTGTCACGGTCTGCTGCAGTTTTCCCAGCTGCTGTACAGCTCCTACTTCAAGAGCAGCCTCAGCACGGTGGAGAAACGCTACGGCCTCAGCAGCTACTCCACAGGAACCCTGTCCTCCTTGCACGAGGTAAGAAACGGCGAGAGAGAAAGAGAGCCAACAACACCGGCAATGCTATCTGGCTTCTCAGATGCACTCATGACAAAAGAGGGAACGGTGAACAAGCCTCTGGGTCAGGATTGCATTTTTGGTGCGCGTGAAATGGGGTCTTGACTATTTATTTAATTGTGTTTGTTTGTCAGGCGCTGTGATTCGTAACGGCCACTTGAAAGGGGAGTGTACTACGGAGGCTCGGGAAATGTTGAGCGATCCGATGCATAGTTATGACGGATGGATAGATGGATGGAGTCGGGTGGGTGGATGTCGGGAAGGATGGATGGATGGTTGGATGAATGGATGGATGGATGGATAAATCCAGTCAGGTGTATGGATGGAGTCGGGTGACTGGATGGATGGATGGATGGATGGATGGATGGATGGCAGGTAGTATGGAGTTGGGTGGGTGGATGGATGGAGTTGGGTGGGAGGATGGATGGATAGATGCAGTCAGGTGAATGGATGGATGGGTGGAGTGGATAGATGGATGGAGTTGGATGGGTGGGTGGATGGAAGGGTGGAGTTGAGTTGGGATGGATGGAGTCGAGTGGATGGATGGAAGAAAGGCTGGCTAGATGGAAGAATGGATGGATGAAATAAAGAATGGATGGATGGAGGTGGGTGGATGGATGGATGGATGGATGCAGTCAGGTGAATGGATGGATGGGTGGAGTGGATGGATGGATGGATGGAGTTGGATGGGTGGGTGGATGGAAGGATGGATGGATGGATGGGTGGAGTTGAGTTTGGATGGATGGAGTCGAGTGGATGGATGGAAGAAAGGCTGGCTAGATGGAAGAATGGATAGATGAAATAAAGAATGGATGGATGGAGTCGAGTGGATGGATGGAAGAAAGGCTGGCTAGATGGAAGAATGGATGGATGAAATAAAGAATGGATGGATGGAGGTGGGTGGATGGATGGATGGATGCAGTCAGGTGAATGGATGGATGGGTGGAGTGGATGGATGGATGGAGTTGGGTGGGTGGATGGAAGGATGGATGGAGTTGTGTTTGGATGGATGGAGTCGAGTGGATGGATGGAAGAAAGGCTGGCTAGATGAAAATGGATGGATGAAATAAAGAATGGATGGATGGAGGTGGGTGGGTGGATGGAAGGATGGATAGATAGATAGATAGATAGATAGATAGATAGATGCCATCAGGGGGATGGATGGATGGATGGAAGGATTGATGGATGGAGTTAGGTGGTGGGTGGATGGGTAGATGGATAGATGCAGTCAGGTGAATGGATGGATGGATGGAGTCGGGTGGGCGGATGGATGGAGTTGGATGGGTAGATGGGTGGATGGATGGAAGGATGGATGGAGTTGCGTTTGGATGGATGGAGTCGAGTGGATGGATGGAAGAAAGGATGGCCAGGTGGAAGAATGGATGGTTGGAAGAAAGAATGGATGGATGGAGGTGGTTGGGTGGATGAAAGGATGGATGGATAGATAGATGCCATCGGGGGGATGGATGGAAGGAAGGAAGGAAGGATTGATGGATGGAGTTAGGTGGGTGGGTGGATAGATAGATGGATATATGCAGTCAGGTGAATGGATGGATGGGTGGAGTCGGGTGGGCGAATGGATGGAGTTGGATGGGTGGATGGATGGATGGATGGAGTCGAGTGGATGGATGGAAGAAAGGATGGCTAGGTGGAAGAATGGATGGTTGGAAGAAAGAATGGATGGATGGAGGTGGGGGTGGATGGTGGATGGATGGATGGATGAAGGGTGGATGGATAGATGCTGTCTGATGGATGGATGGAGGGAGTTTGGTGCGTGCATGGATGGATAGATGCAGTCCGGTGAATGGATGGAGTCGGGTGGGTGGAAGGAAGGAATTTGTTCATTGTGAAACTAATAAAGTTTTTCTTAAAAACGATGTGAGGGAGGGGAGGTAATTCCACATTCACTTCAAGTCAAGCGTCAATTGTCTTATCGGTCTCCCCAGGTGAGCAACTGCCTGTTGATCGTTTTCCTGAGCTACTTTGGGAATCGCGTGCATCGCCCTCGCCTCATCGGGATCGGCGGACTGTTGATGTCCATTAGCGCCATAATGCTCGCCCTGCCGCACTTCCTGTCACGGCCGTATGAATATGACTCGGTGCTGCTGAGTGAGTCTTTTGCTCTATTTTTTTTCTCCAAACCTCAATGAGATTAATCTGCCCTAGAAATAAATACATACTTTAAAGGACAACCGATGTCTCAGGACAAGTTGTGTCCATAATTTGTAAAATGGCTTCAAATGACTTCTACTGAGCGTTTTTACAAAGATTCCACCGCATATAGCTCTATTTTACGTTTTAAGACTCGCGCTGAATATTCCGGAAGTCTTGTTTTTGAGTTGGTGACAAGTCTGTACGTGACGTCACGGAAGGAACGCCCCCTGACTGAAAAAAAGGACACATTGTAGCAGTCCTTCCATCACGTCAATGCTTGTTTGGTCTGAAAACCTCGTGTTGCACCAAAAAGAGCCAGAAGAGGGCGACCAAGCTCCATGAAAGGAATTTATCAGCCTGTGGAAATGGGCTGATTATATTCCTCACAGGAGCTTGGTCGCCATTTTCTGCCTCTTTTTTGGTGATACATTTCCCCCCAATGTTGTCTCAAAATGGCACGGAATACATTCTTTATACGATTGCAAACATGTATGCTTTCCTCTTCAGAACTATTTGAATCATATTCATAACTGGATGTGTAACAAGAAAGTATATTCTCCGAATCTGAAGCCATTGTTTTGATTCTCCAGCAATGCAAGACGTATTGGCGTGACGTCACGAAAAGGGGGCGGGACTTTCTGAAAATGCCCAATTCGCAGCTCAATTTTTTGCAGATTTTGGACACTTTAAGTCATTTTCATTGCTTTGCTCAGACCGTCAGGACATTTGCGACCTGCAGAGGAACTCCAGCGCTTCTTCCGAGTCTTGCGGCAGGGACGAGAGCAGGCGATTGTCCGACACTCAAACCTTGTGGACGCTCATGGCCGCCGCCCAGCTGCTGTTTGGCGTTGGCTCCGTGCCCATGCAGCCCTTCGGGATCTCCTACATCGACGACTTTGCCGCACCGGGGAACTCTCCGCTCTACATAGGTGAACAACCCCGCGGTGAATCCGCGTTGCTGTGATTAAAGTTCCCGCATACGGTTCATCGTCCTCATGTCTCAAGAGATTTCGAGTAAAGGTCATGTTTTGATTGTCGTCGAGACCTAGCCACTGTAGGTGGAAAAAAATTGCAGTCGTCATTGTAATTACTTTTGTTCAATTTTTTGGTTTACAGTGATACCTTGGCTTACGAACTTAATTGGTTCCCAGACACAGTGTGTAAGGTGAAAAATGTGTATCCCAAAAATAATTTCCCATAGAAAACCATTCAAATGAGAATAATCCGTTCCCAGGTCCCCATAAAACATAATTTTCTACTTTCTAATTTTCTAAGCCTTAAAACTACACAAAATATACCTTATTTTTTGTATAATAAATGTGCTGCAGTATTATAATTAAAGAAATAAGCTGTACTGTATCATAAAGTCGTTTTATTTACCTTTGTGATGGTCATTGATAGCTTGATGGAATGGAGTGGCCGGTTTCCTCAGCATTAAACACTTGATGAGGAACGTAACCTTCTTCTTTCACCATCTTGAGGAATGAAACAAACTGGATTTGAGCCAAATTAGTCTTTGTAAGACCGTTTCACATTTTGCCCATATAAATATTGTAATATGCCGTACATTATTTGAAATGATTAAAAATATCTAACATATAGGGAAAACATATAGGTTGACAGGTATGACAGTCATTAAAGTTGCCATCTTTGATTTGCTTACGTGGACCACATAAAATCATTTGGTGGGACAAATCTGGCCCTCAGGCCTTGAGTTTGACACCCTTGATATAGACTCTCATTGAACCTGAAGTTGTTCTTTGAACAGTAATCACCTCCCCCATGAATAAATAAATGAATAAATAAATAAATAAATACATACATACATAAATAAATAAAATTCACCAAACCATAAGACAAGTTTAAGACTCCAAAGTACGTTTTTGTAAAACCCCAACACAATTTTGAATCTTATCAAACCCAATATATGTGTTTTATATTGTATCCATAGACAGTCATAAAATCAATAACCGTTTTATCGTGTGATTTCGCCATTTGATTGAGTTTTATTTTCATTGGCAGCCATCTTGTTTGCCGTTTCCGTGTGCGGGCCCGCCTTTGGCTTCCTGTTGAGCTCCGCGATGCTTCGTATTTATGTGGACGTGGACAAAGTCACTTCGGGTAACGACTGCTACTCATTGTGACATACTTAAAAAAAGAACACTCGCTGGGCATGAATTTTATTTATTTTTTCGTTCCACGCAGATGGCGGCATGGATCAAGCACTGAGTCCGGGTGATCCCCGCTGGGTGGGCGCCTGGTGGATGGGCCTCCTTATCACGTCGGCCTGCCTGGCGCTCACTTCCCTGCCGTACTTCTTCTTCCCCCGCTCGCTGCCTTCAGAGGGACGGGTAAGAACACCCGCGTGGATTTACCGTCCTCTAGTGGTTTTATCGCCTTACTGCAACCAGAACCGCTTTTACCTCTGCCTCATTGGCCTCAATGGAAAGCGTGTGTTTTTAAATTTTTTGATGTGGTTTCTTTCTCTTAATTGCGGTTTGTCACTTTTTGTGGCGATGAACACTTGTTGTTGCGTCGTATTGACAATGCGCTTGTGGTGTACATTTTCAACACTCTTGTGTTTGGGTTTGTGTATGTCAGACGTGTTAAAAAGTGTCTCATTAACAAGATGATGCCTGAAGTGTCTCCCCTGCTTTTATTTTCTAACAACGCCGTCGCTTGCCAAATTTTCTCAAATATCTCCAATATGTCAACAGTCGCACGGCTCCAATGGACGTTCCATCAAGACTTTTTTCAAGCGAAGGTCCAGAATATCATAATGTTGAGTGACCTTGAGAGTTTTGAAAGGTGCTTATAAATGAACTGAAATTTATTATTATTATTATTATTATTATTATTATTATTATTATTATTACTTTTATTACTTTTACTTGTACTTGTACTTGTGCTTGTACTTGTATTTTTACTTGTACTTCTAATTTCACTTTTACCTGTACTTCTACTTTTACTTGTACTTGTACTTGTACTTGTACTTTTATTTTTACTTGTACTTGTACTTGTGCTTGTACTTGTATTTTTACTTGTACTTGTACTTTTACTTTTACCTGTACTTCTACTTGTACTTGTACTTGTACTTGTACTTGTGCTTGTATTTTTACTTGTACTTCTCCTTTTACTTTTACCTGTACTTCTACTTGTACTTGTACTTGTGCTTGTACTTGTATTTTTACTTGTACTTCTAATTTCACTTTTACCTGTACTTCTACTTTTACTTGTACTTGTACTTTTATTTTTACTTGTACTTGTACTTGTATTTTTACTTGTACTTCTATTTTTACTTTTACCTGTACTTCTACTTGTATTTTTACTTGTACTTCTACTTTTACTTTTACCTGTACTTCTACTTTTACTTGTACTTGTACTTGTGCTTGTACTTGTATTTTTACTTGTACTTTTAATTTCACTTTTACCTGTACTTGTACTTTTATTTTCACTTTTATTTTTACTTGTACTTGTGCTTGTACTTGTATTTTTACTTGTACTTCTACTTTTACTTTTACCTGTACTTCTATTTGTATTTTTACTTGTACTTCTACTTTTACTTGTACCTGTACTTTTACTTGTACTTTTACTCGTTCTTTTACTTGTACTTGTACTTTTAATTGTACTTTTACTTTTACTGCATCCGACGTAAAAGCTTGGCCAAAACAAACATGAAAATCAAACCTCTGAAGATGGAGTACACTGATTCGCTGTGGCGACCAACTTCCATGCTAGTTAGCCCCCAAAAATAAACTTTTCATAAAAAAAAACACTGCAAGGTTAATTATGAAAATGTTGCAGTTGTACTGTACTTATATAGAAAAAAAAATAATCTTGTATATTTCCAGATGATTGGAAGGGAATCCAACGTGGACTTCAAGAAGCCTCGCGTCTCTTTGTTCAACTTTCTAAAAAGTATGTCTCTTCCATTCCTTATTCCAAATATTTTTTTAACTGTAAAGCAAATTGTATGATTGAAATTTCAAACACTTTTCTTCATTCATTTGAGATTGCTCAGAACAAGATTTGCATTAAGCTAAAAATCAGTAAATATTGATGAAATGTGGAATTGTTCGGATATACTTTTGATAATGCATTCCAAAGCAACCCAATATGAAGCTCCTCAACTCAGTGGAGTTAGTTGCTCTTAACTCATTCACTGCTAGACAATGTGCAAAAAATGTGTCCACTCCAGTGCCAGGGTTTTTGTTATTTTCACTCAAATTGCAGGACCCACAGAATATTGAGTTTTAGGACTATATAAACATTCAATCCATTGTATGAAACCTTAGACTCAGAATCAGAATCAGAATCAGAATACCTTTATTCGTCCCGCAATGGGGAAATTCTCTTCTTTCATCAGCAAAAAAAAGTTAATGTTGGTCTGGAGTTATCTGAACTTGAAATGGGGGCGGCTGTACAAAATACAAGACGTATTGTTTATATAGCGCTTTAACAGCAAAGCGGTAACATAGACAAAAGGCAAATGCTTGTTGTGGGAGGGAAAAACATTGCCAGGGGTCTGACCGGAGCTTGATATGCACCCCTCCGTAAGAAAAACCGAAATCCGAAAAAATCGGGAATGCTCAAAAAATGCTCAATTCCTGAATAAATTTGGGAGTGGCAGTGATGAGTTAATTAAAATTTGCCTTTATATAATAATAATATATTATATTTTAAGCGCCTTTCAAAGCTCTCAAGGACACTTTACAGTCACAGACAAGCATAGGTACTATCATAAATAAAATACAATCACAGATAGAATACAATAAATAAAATACAGTTATAAATAGAAACGAGAAAGAGCTACACAGAAAATGTGATTTCAAATAAATGTGTTTTGAGATGGGATTTGAAGGTGGGAAGAGAATCAGGGAGGAAGTGAGTTCCAGAGTTTGGGGGCAGAGCAGCTGAAAGCCCTGTCCCCCATCGTGCTGAGTCTGGCAGGGGGGGGGGGCATACAGAGGTGAAGGGAGGAAGAGGATGGGAATAGAAATTTATACCCCTCAAAACACATAAAAACATATCGTGGTAATGACCGACAGTATCTCCGGGAATTAACTGCATCTGATTTTTGTACTCACTCAGTGTTTCCCAGGATGTTCTTGCACCTGCTTCTGAGTCCCTTCTTCCTGGTCCTGATCCTGTCCCAATGTTGCTTCTCCTCTGTGATCGCCGGCCTCTCCACCTTCCTCAACAAGTTCCTGGAGCGTCAGTACGGCGCCTCGACCGCCTACAGCTCCATGTTGGTCGGTGGGTATCACCTCACACCGTGTGTGTGTGTGTGGGGGGGGGGGGGGGTCTCTTGAACTCTCCGTTCAACGCCGCCGCCGTCGTCCTCTGTAGGCGCCATGAATCTCCCGGCGGTGGCTGTCGGCATGCTAGTAGGCGGCGTGATCATGAAACGAACGGGAATGTCTCTGAAGAACATCCCTCGTTTCTCTGTGCTCATGTTGAGCCTTTCCACGTTGATGTGCGTGCCGCTTTTCTTCATGGGATGCTCCACGCACAGAGTCTCTCAGGTCAATCACTACCAGATTGGACAGCACGGGTGAGCGGATATTATTTTTAGTCTCCTTGAAAGTAACTGAGACTCACATAAAGATTTTTGTATGCATCAATCAATCAATCAATCATGTCGGACCTGTTTGGTACCATTTTGTGCAGGTCCCCTTCCAATTGTTACGTCAACTGCTCGTGTCCCTCCGCAGCC
This sequence comes from Hippocampus bargibanti, assembly GCF_051943395.1. Classification (NCBI taxonomy): domain Eukaryota; kingdom Metazoa; phylum Chordata; class Actinopteri; order Syngnathiformes; family Syngnathidae; genus Hippocampus; species Hippocampus bargibanti. The sequence continues at coordinate 4,045,592 of NC_142740.1, forward strand.
TTTAACCCAGTGTGCGGTTCGGACGGCGTGGAGTATATCTCTCCCTGCCATGCCGGCTGCGTCAATTTCACCAGGAACCCCGACAAAATACGCACGGTCCAGGTACAGTAAGTCACATGTTCGGTCAAATAATTCAGATGGCTGGATGGATGATAGATAGCTCTAGCTAGATGGATAGCTAGCTAGATGGATGGATAGATGGATGGATGAATGGATGGATAGATAGCTCTAGCTAGATGGATAGCTAGCTAGATGGATAGCGAGATGGATAGGTAGCTCTAGCTATCTAGATGGATAAATAGCTCTAGCTAGCTATCTAGATGGATAGATAGATCTAGCTGTCTAGATGGATAGATAGCTCTAGCTAGCTAGCTAGCTAGATGGATAGATAGCTCTAGCTAGCTAGATGGATAAATAGCTCTAGCGAGCTATCTAGATAGATAGATAGCTCTCGCTATCTAGATGGATAGATAGCTCTCGCTATCTAAATGGATAGATAGCTCTAGTTAGCTAGCTAGATGGAAAGATAGCTCTAGCTAGCTAGCTAGATGGATAGATAGCTCTAGCTATCTAGATGGATAAATAGCTCTAGCGAGCTATCTAGATGGATAGATAGCTCTCGCTATCTAGATGGATAGATATCTCTAGCTAGCTAGCTAGATGGATAGATAGCTCTAGCTAGCTGGATGGATAGATAGCTCTAGCTAGCTAGCTAGATGGATAGATAGCTCTAGCTAGCTAGCTAGATGGATAGATAGCTCTAGCTAGCTGGATGGATAGATAGCTCTAGCTAGCTGGATGGATGGATAAATAGCTCTGGCTAGCTAGATGGATAGGTAGCTCTCTCTCGCTAGCTAGATGGATAGGTAGCTCTCTCTCGCTAGCTAGATGGATAGGTAGCTCTCTCGCGCTAGCTAGATGGTTAGATAGCTCTTGTTAGCTAGATGGATAGATAGCTCTCTCTCGCTAGCTAGATGGATAGGTAGCTCTCCCTCGCTAGCTAGATGGATAGGTAGCTCTCTCGCGCTAGCTAGATGGTTAGATAGCTCTCTCTCGCTAGCTAGATGGATTGATAGCTCTCTCTTGCTAGCTAGATGGATAGATGGCTCTCGCAAGCTAGATGGATAGATGGCTCTAGCTAGATTGCGAGAGATAGTTCTAGCTAGCTAGTGAGAGACAGCTCTCGCTAGCTAGCGAGATAGAATAAACTAAATAAATAAATACACATGCATGAGTGTGACAGAGCCTAATGGAAAACAAACAAAGAACAAGGCAACTAGCAAAACTAATAAATGGCGTCATTCACTTAAATATAAAGACGAACCCACTACCTTGAGAAATACAGTAAAGTCTCGTTATATCGATATTCAAGGGAGTCCGAAAAAATATCGATATAACCGGGACTATCGATATATCCGACCCTGTTTGCATGTAATTTTCTCCATGCGTGCATAGAAATAGTATCGATATAACCGGGACTATCGATATATCCGATATCGATATAACGAGACTTTACTGTATAACAAACACCTATGATTGGATTCTAAAAAATCAAAGTGACAGCTGTAGAGTGCACACAAGATTGGGTACCAAACACGCATTTTGAAAAAAAAGCATTGAACACTTACACGCCGAGTATATTGAATGTACGCTTGCGACATTGGAGAATCTATTAAAAAAAAGAACATTGAAAAACATATCCACAAAAACACTGCAAAGCGACCACATTAAAAAAAATGGACGTCTGTGACCGCAATAGCAATAAAACAATCCAAGCTGTGTCTAGAGACCCCGTCAGGTTGTCACTCCCAGAAGCAGACGCCGTGCTTGGTTTCAGTAATGGCCCACATTCATTCGCCCGCACATATTTCAGATTTGTTTCAGTGGTCCTGCCGCTTAAAAATTAGCATTCAGACACGGACACGTTTTTGTTTCCCTGCTGGGCTACTGTCAAGAAAGAAAAAAAAAATGCTACGATAAGAAGAAGCTGCTCATGATATTCAATGCGCATTGCATTGTTTTCTCACCTTCTTAAAATAAATACTTGAATGGATAGATAACTAGCTAACTAAATAGATAAATACAGTAAAGTCTCGTTATATCGATATCTGATATATTGATAGTCCCGGTTATATCGATACTATTTCTATGCACGCACGGAGAAAATTACATGCAAACAGGGTCGGATATATCGATAGTCCCGGTTATATCGATATTTTTTCGGACTCCCTTGAATATCGATATAACGAGACTTTACTGTAAATAAATGAGGAAATCAATAAATAAATGGGTAAATAAAAAAATAGATACATGGCTGTGTATGAATAATAAATAAAATATAGAGTATTTTTTTAAACTACAGTGATACCTCAGTTTACGAACGCTTAAGCTAACGAACTTTTTTGCCTTAAAAACGTTAAATCTTGGCATACAAACTATTTTTCGGGAAACACACGCAGTGCCACAATGAGTGATGGGTCGCTTGCGAACGAGCCGGTTCTTGGAGCTCCTAAAATGGCAATCGGCTTTTTTTTCCCCTATATTCCACGCCCCCAGTCTTCGGTTAAAGCCGCACGTGATTGGTCAAGATCCGTGGAAGAGGAGGCAAGGGACACACACAGCAGTAATGGAGGGGTTAAAGAAACACACACACACACACACACACACACACACACACACACACACACACACACGAAAGGGAGACGACAGAGCTTGAAACCAAAAAAACAAAAGTGAAATAGTGAGAAAATGGATAGAAAACAGTGAAATTTGGACACGTATCAACTTTATTGATAGTTCAAAGGCAGAGTGTAGACTGCAAGGTTAAAATATCCCATCAATCAGGCTCCACAAATAACACGCACAAGCCATCTGTACAATTTGAAGAGAACATACAAGCAAGGGAGCCAGCTATTAATGAAGTTTCGAGTGTGTCTGCCTGCATTTGTTGCTGTTGCAATATCATAACTTCAAAGATGTACAACTCAGAGCTCCTTGAGACACTTTATGCAAAAAGCTATCAATTTCATCAAGCCATCCAACGACCATCACAAAAGCAAATAAAACGACTTTATTATACAGTACAGTTTATTTCTTTAATTACAATACCATACCACATTTATTATACATAAAATAAGGTATATTATGTGTAGTTTTAGGGCTTATTTAGTTGAAAATTGTGTTTTACTGGGACCTGGAAACGGATTATTCTCATTTTAATGATTTCCAATGGGAAAATAATGTTTGGAATACACACTTTTCACCTTACAAACACTATCTGGGAACCAATTAACTTCGTAAGCCAAGGTATCACTGTACCTCATAGTAATGTTCATCGTTCTTCACAGAGGATAAAGAATACACCCCAGAGAGTCTTGTTAATGGAGGTTTGGTGGAAACACCTAATCCTATACCCTCTAATATAATGCTATTTATTAGCTCACCTATGACAGTATGCGCTGTACGTTGTGTGTTATCATGTAGCTAGCAGACTTTCATTTTATGTTGCGTTTGACAGTAAACTGGAGGTGTTTTTTTTTTGTTTGTTTTTTATTAGCTGTACACCAACTGCAGGTGCATCACGGGCAGCCAGGGTCACGCGCGGCCGTCGCCCTGTGCCAATCAGTGCTCTCACCTCCTGCTGCCCGTCATCCTGATGCTATCGGCGGGGGCGCTAATCGCCTGCCTTACCCACAATCCCATGTACATGATGCTGCTCAGGTCAGGCCGTCGCGGTTGCTCTTCTTCTACGCTGAACTCGGAAACGGATGTGAGTGACAAATCATGTTTGTTTTTTATTTGTTGTTGTCATATTCAGGAGCGTAACATCTGAAGAGAAATCCTTCGCTATTGGAGTTCAGTTTTTGCTTTTGAGGCTTTTGGGTAAGTCAGAATATCTCATGCTTTATGCTAATATAATGGACTGATTATTGCTTTGGTTCATGTAGGCATGGTAAAATTGTGGATTTTTATTTGTATTTTATTTTTATTTTGTTAATAATAATAATAACAACAACAATAATAATAATCATACATTTGATTTCGAAGCGCCTTTCAAAAATCTCAAGGTCACTTTACAGTCACAGTTTTTTTTCTGTGGGTGAGCAGCGGCAGCCACACGCGCCAGTGTTCACTCAACCCGGAATAACTCAAACATCGAAAGCTAGCTAGATAGCTAATTGATAGCTAGTGAGATATGTAATAGATAGCTAACTAGCTAGCTAGATAACTAATAGATAGATAGATAGATAGATAGATAGATAGATAGATAGATAGATAGATAGATAGATAGATAGATAGATAGATAGATAGATAGATAGCTATATAGCCAGCTAGCCAGATATAGATAATAGATAGACAGCTAGGTAGCCAGCCAGATAGCTAGCTAATAGACAGCAAATAGATAACCAGCTAGGTAGCCAGCCAGAGAGCTAGCTAATAGACAGCAAATAGATAGCCAGCCAGATAGCTAGCTAATAGACAGCAAATAGATAACCAGCTAGGTAGCAAGCTAGGTAGCCAGCCAGATAGCTAGCTAATAGACAGCAAATAGATAACCAGCTAGGTAGCCAGCCAGAGAGCTAGCTAATAGACAGCAAATAGATAACCAGCTAGGTAGCCAGCCAGATAGCTAGCTAATAGACAGCAAATAGATAATCAGCTAGGTAGCAAGCTAGGTAACCAGCCAGATAGCTAGCTAATAGACAGCAAATAGATAGCCAGCCAGATAGCTAACTAATAGACAGCAAATAGATAGCCAGCCAGATAGCTAGCTAATAGACAGCAAATAGATAACCAGCTAGGTAGCAAGCTAGGTAGCCAGCCAGATAGCTAGCTAATAGACAGCAAATAGATAGCCAGCCACATAGTTAGCTAATAGAGAGCAAATGTATAGCAAATAGATAGCCAGCTAGCAAGATAGGTAGCCAGCCAGATAGCTAACTAATTGACAGCAAATAGATAGCAAATATATAACAAGCTAATAGACAGCAAATAAATAGCCAGCTAGGTGGAAAGCTAGGTAGCAGCCAGATAGCTAGCTAATAGACAGCAAATAGATAGCAAGCTAGGTAGCCAGCCAGATAGCCAGCCAGGGGTGTCAAACTCATATTTTTTTTTGTGACGGGCTACATTGTAGTTACGGTTTCCTCTCGGCGGCCGTTATAAATTTGGGGAAGCCATTAGAATGTTTAATCCCCTCCAAATATTACATGTCCATTCTTGTTCTCAGCGTGGCTTCCGGCTCCGGCGCTGTTCGGCATGGCTATCGACACCTCGTGCATTTGGTGGAAGCGCGTGTGCGGCAAGAAGTTCAGCTGCGGCTACTACGACAACGATATCTTGAGAAATAGGTTAGCGGCGCACAAAATACACGATTCGCAGGGACTTTTGTAAAGAAGGTGGAGCACTCGAGTGACGCCAATTGAGTGGGAATGTAGTCAATTTTTACAACTCATAGACGTACAGTATTTGATCGATAAAAAGGTTTCTTCACAGTCATCTGTACTTCTTTGAAGATGTCGGACATTTCGCTCCTCATCCGAGATGCTTCGTCAGCGAAGTAAAATTTGCTGGTAGCTCTGGCCCTGTATATAAATTTCCGTAATGTCCAGAGGTGGCGGTGCAGATGACTATTCCTTGAGGCTAAACTGATTACTTCTTTTGTCCTGACTGATTATGGTCTATGACTGGCCCTGATTGCCCTATTCGCCTTGGTATCACCTCATCAGTATGACCAAGCCTATGTGGTAACGTTCTAAGAACTCTGTTGAAAGCACGATCCAAATTGAACCTCACACTACCATGGCAATTTAATAATAATAATAATAATAATAATAATAATAATAATAATAATAATAATAATAATAATAAAAATAATAGTAATATTTCATTTATTTAGTACAGTATTTGAAATATTTGACTTGACTTTGACTTCAAATAAATGACATAACAAGTCTTGTTTACATTGGAAAATCTGCATTTTCGGCCCCTAAGATCAGTGAATAATAATAATAATAATAATAATAATAATACATGTCATTTATAAGTGCCTTTCAAAACTCAAGGTCACTTTCCAGTCACAGGATAAATTTTTCTGTGGGTGAGCAGCGGCAGCCACATGCGCCAGCGTGCGTTCAACCCGAAAGTAACTCAAATAGATAGAAAGCTAGTTAGCTAGCTAATATATAGCTAATCGATAGCTAATAGATAGATAGACAGCTAGCTAGATAGCAAATAGATAGCTAGCTCGATAGCTAGATAAATAAAAACAATTCTAGAACATTTCTCCTTCAGTATAGTATTTCCCAAACTTTATTGAGCTGTTTGAAAACTTTTACAACATGGCTGTCACATCACATTTTCTAACCATTCGGAGTAAAATTCCAAGACCAACTCTCGAAGAGGCGCTTGGCTTTTTTTTTCTGAGCCTAACATAAAAACACATCGATTCCAAATAATTCACCATCCTTATCTTTATCTTCTACTCAAAAACTGTTCTGATCTCAAACCACTTTTGCTATTTTCGCAGGTACCTGGGCTTGCTGGTGGGCTACAAGGTAATGGGTGTGGCCTTGCTAGCCATCCTGGGTTGGAAAGTGCTACGGACGCAGGAGTACACTCTTGAGAAAAGGCCCGATGGGGCGCTATAAAATTAAGGTGGGAATACTCAAAAGACCAAAAGAAAATGGCAATACCTCACAACTTCTACAGGACTTGTACAATAACATTCACGACTGCTCGTCAGGTAGGTTCTAATGCACAGCCTGTTAATTGTGTAGCATAATATTTAAGTCATTATTTTTTATACTGTGTAAATGCACGCTGTACATTTTATACACTGATTTTTTTTTTTTAACTTGTATTAATCATTCCTTTTTTTCGGGGTGCAACGTACCCCCGCATTATCCTTGCTTTCTAATAAAACATGCTGTACAACAATCAAGTTAGCGCTAAGATTTTTTTGGAATTGTTATTGCTACCCCTTGAGTGAATGACTAATAAATGAAGCCTTACATTGTTGGATTAAAATACATCACTTTTTTATTCTTTATTCATTTGTGTTAGAGTCTGTAGATCTATATCTCTATAATAATAATAATAATAATAATAATAATAATAATAATAATAATAATAATACATTTCATTTATCAGTGCCTTTTAAAACTCTCAAGGTCACTTTACAGTCACAGAATTCTGTGGGTGAGCAGCGGCAGCCACATGCGCCAGCATTCACTCAACCCGGAAGTAAATAGATAGAAAGCTAGCTAATCAGGTCGTAGATAGCTAATAAACAGCCAACAGATAGCTAGCCACCTTGATAGTTATATAGCTAATAGCTAGCTAGATAGTTAGTTAGTTAATACACTGAATGTCCCTATTGAATACACATACATTATTATTATAAATTTACATTTACTGTAAAGTGCCCTTGAGGGCTTTGAAAGGCGCTTTAAATTAAATGTATTATTATTATTATTTTTATTATTAATAATAATACATTTAATTTCTAAGCGCCTTTCAAGGACACTTTACAGTCACTGGATTATTTTTTTTGTGTGTGCGGGTATAATTATTATTATTATTATTATTATTATTATTGTGATTATTATTATTATTATTATTATTATTATTATTATTATTATAAAATGTCGGGTTTCTCGTGTAACATTTCGACGTCATGTTACATGACGTCACTTCACCATTCGGCTCAACTTCGGACAACTCCGCCTACTGCGCATGCGTACAAGCCTCCGGGACGGGCGAGGAACGGGGCGGAAATATAGTCCCCCACCCAGGACTGAGCACTGGTGGGAGCGAGTTTGACGTTTGGGTTTCTACTGAGTGGCGAGTTGTCACCGTCACGCAGTGAGCGACACAGCGTGGAACAAAGACGAAAGGACGAGAAGATATTGAGGAAGTAGTGGAGAGGGTGTGAGACACCTACATCGCTGCTTTTTTTCTCCCCCAGCATCTTCCTCGCCGTCCGTTAGCACCGAAACCCGACGGAGTCTTTCCCCCGGCGTCCACTGGCCGCCCCCTTTTTTTCCCCTTTTCGTCAACATGTCCCTAGCCAGTGACTTTGGCAACCCTTTAAGGAAATTCAAGCTCGTCTTTTTAGGAGAGCAAAGTGGTAAGACGTGATATTTTATTTACACTTTGTGGGGAAAGTTCTGGATGTTTTTTTTTTGTATGGAGGGTTGGGTAGGGGGGTTGTTATCACATGATGCCGATGCACCTGCTTTGTCGCTAAGTTCATATTTGGTCAAATTCAAGCTTAAATAAACGTCATACCAATTACTAATGTTGTTATTTTAGCAGCGGTTAACCAAAGGGTATTTCTTTAAAACAAACGAACCATTTTAAGAGCGCTGTCATTCACTTTAAACGTTTATAGGGAGCCAAAATGGACGACAAGAGTGATGCGGTTGCATAGAGTGAAGTTGTCTGGATAGACAGCGTCGGACACACCCAGCATGTTGTTGTCCGTTGGAGAACTTGAAAGGGTTCTGTTCAGAAAATAGGGTCCATTTAAAGAAGGGTTATTTTGTCAGAATCGAAAATGGACCCCCGGTTTTTACTTATTCCTTCCACGAGATCCTTGTTGGAGGATTAAAGCTTCCCACGATGAAGTCATCTCGGCAACTGAAGCCTCCGTGCTTATGACAGGGCCAAGTATAACCACTATTGAATATTACAAATTGTACTCTTTTCAACACAGTTAAAGTGAAATGCTTAGTTTTTTTCAAGAAAATTTCCGGATTTAAGGATAGTGATATCTTAACAAGAAAGAAATGTGAACAGGTACGTAGAAATCATGCTAACTTGACACATTAAAGGACAACCGACACCTCCGGATAAGATGTGTCCATAATTTGTAAAATCACTTCAAATGACTTCTACTGAGCGTATTTTACAAAGATTCCACCGCATATAGCTATATTTTACGTTTTAAGACTCACGTTGAATATTCAGGACGTCTTGTTTTTGAGTTGGTGACAATGCCTGACGTGACGTCACCAAAGGAACGCCGCTGACCGAGAAGGCAACACACAATGCATTTTGGGTACTTTGTTTGGTCTGAAAAATTTGTGTTGATGGTGAAATTAGAAGGAAAACATAAATAACGCAATGGTAAATTGTTGTGTGTTGCACCAAGACTACTATTTGATACTGGTTGACACAAATTCCCAACAGACAAATCAGCCCATTTCCAACGGAGTTTGGGCGCCATCTTGTGCATTTTCTGGGACGCTACATTGGAGTCCAGAGGGCTCGAATTGATACGGAAGGACTTCTTTAATCGATTGCAAACATTTATGTTTTCCTCTTCAGAACTATTTGAATCATATAGTAACAAGAAAGCATCTTCTCCGAATCTGAAGCCATTGTTTTGATTCTAGAGCAAGTCAAGACGTCCTTGAGTGACGTCACAAACAAGGGGGCGGGACCTTCTGAAACTCTCCATCTCCTAGGTCATTTTGAAGTAGTTTTGGGACACTTTAACTCATTTTTATTGTTTTGCATTTGACTAAAAATAGCAGCCTACATCTTTTGGGTATTTTAGATGCTATAAAATGTTTTTCTGATGTCAGTTAGGAAACAAAAAAATGGTGTCGGGTGTCCTTTAAGATCCCAGATTCAACCCCTCCCCCCTTAGTTGCTAGCTTTAAAACTCAGGACTCGCCCACCCATCAGGTATACAAATATAAACAAATACTTTACTCTTACGACCAAAGCAAAGTGATCATATAACTTGAATACTGATTTTAGCCTTTTCTATCACTATATCCTGTCTGGCGTCATCAGTTTAAAGGCCAGAGGGGGATTTGCAATGTCATTAATTTTTAAACGGAATAAACACTGCATGGGGGGGAGAAACTGTTGATTTAATTAAAGCCAACCGCAATTCAGGAAATCATAACCAGTTGCCAAGCTAAAGGTTAACGATACTCCAATGACACATTACAATGGTCGTAGCCATACATATTTGTACATCAGCACATTGATGGGAGGCGGTTGCTTCGTGCATATTTAACCAGCAGGAAATACATAGACAGCACAATCGATAAGCTCACACTAATGCTTCATCATATGTACACGCGTGTAATTGGAAAGCAGAGAGCAAAGTGAAGCTTTTATTCCATATCTTTGATACGGAAGGTAAAGGCACAGTGTGTAAAAATGTGGTGATTTTTCAATTATATATGTGGAAGATTCGATTCTATAACTTTATTTTTAATGTATAGTGTGATCCCTTGGCTTACGAACTTAATTGGTTCCCAGAAAGTGTGTAAGGCGAAAAGTGTGTACCCCAAAAATTCATTTTCCATAGGAAACCATTAAAATGAGAATAATCCGTTCCCAGGTCCCCATAAAAATATTTTTTTAATTTTCTAAGCCTTAAAACTACATAATATATACCTTATTTTACGTATAATAAATGTGCTATAAGTGTGTACCCCAAAAATTTATTTTTTTTAATTTTCTAAGCCTTAAAACTACATAATATATACCTTATTTTACGTATAATAAATGTGCTATAAGTGTGTACCCCAAAAATTCATTTTCCATAGGAAACCATTAAAATGAGAATAATCCGTTCCCAGGTCCCCATAAAACATATTTTTTTTAATTTTCTAAGCCTTAAAACTACATAATATATACCTTATTTTACGTATAATAAATGTGCTATAAGTGTGTACCCCAAAAATTCTTTTTCCATAGGAAACCATTAAAATGAGAATAATCCGTTCCCAGGTCCCCATAAAACATATTTTTTTTAATTTTCTAAGCCTTAAAACTACATAATATATACCTTATTTTACGTATAATAAATGTGCTGTGGTGTTATAATTAAATAAATAAACTGTACTGTATAATAAAGTGTTTTATTTACCTTTGTGATGGTCATTGATGGCTTGATGGAACGGAGTGGCCGGTTTCATCAGCATTAAACACTTGATGAAGAACATAGACTTCTTCTTTCACCATCTTGAGGAATGATCCCTTGGAGGTGCTTTCTCTACGATAATCATACCTAGTTCCTCATCAATTGTGTTCTGTTTAGCTGGGTTGATAGCTTTTTTGCATCAAGTGTACAGATGGCTTGTGCGGGTTATTTATGGAGCCTGATTGATGGGATATTTTAACCTTGCAGTCTACACTCTGCCTTTCAAAGTTGAAACGAGTCCAAATTTCATTGTTTCCTATCCATTTTCTCACCGGTTCACTTTTGTTTTTTTTCACTTTTTTTTTTGATTCAAGCTCTGTCGTCTCCCTTTCGTGTGTGTGTGTTTTCTCACTCTCTCTCTGTCTTCTGCTTGTCTCTTTAATATTTAACCCCGAGTTAGCTAGCTGTCAGAGATGTCCTGTCGGACACTGTGGACAAAGACTCGAACCCAGAAAGATTGTCTTCTACTGCCGGCATGAGACGCTGCCATTCATGACAGACGTCTGAATTCTGCAGCCCTCTGCCAAGCTATTTATTGAGAGTACATGCAAATTAAAGTGATACATTAGTAAAACATAGTTTCCTTGATTATCCACGCCTCTGGACCACCAACAGCCGTAAGCAATAAAGCATAATTATTTTAATTGGTTGTGTTTTCCATGAACTGATAAATTTGTAACCTGGCTAATGAGCTCTTCCTGTGAGGTAGTTTCAAGTCGTAAATTCTGTCCAAGGCCATATCTACTTCAGTTTAACTGGGCTGTGTCTGTTTCACTCAGATTTACTCTGGCCATCTGCGCCTTGACTGTGGGCCTATTGTTTGGTTGGCCAGCGAAGCATGGGACTTTTAAATATGATAACGTCTTATTCTCCATCACTAGCTCGGAAGTTATCCGGTTAGTGTTAGCACTGGTTTCAGTTAGCTTGCTAGTTTGTCACTTATCCAATTGATTCACAGTTTAGCTCGCTAAACCTTTCTGATGAGATACTTATTAGCAAAGTGAACAACAGCTTGTATTTACAGATTTAGCTTTCTCGAATCATTTTGTCGGCCCACTTAAAGAAAATGTCCTGATTTGTGCTGCTTCCCGTCCGCCCGGAGGATTCAATCTAATTGTACCCATTAAAACAAGTATGTCCTCTCATAATATCCTCGTGTCTGCTTTCCCGCAGGCTAATGCAATGAGGCTAACGTACCGTCACACCTGGCTACTTGTGGCCTCAATATATCTAGGCGTGCGTGGCCTCTAGTCACAATTCTCCATTAGCCCAAAACTGCTGAAATAGATTTTTGTTGTTTTGGAGATGTTGGTTTTACACCAGTGTCATGGCAACCATTTGACTGACCATGAGTCATTCTCCATTTTTAGTTGGTAAATTAACTAGACAGGGAGTGAGGGGGTGTATTTTATTTTATGTATTTTTGTGTCAATATGGTTACTTACTAGCGCGGTTCTAAAGTTACCTGGCTAGTTTGGTCGCTAGTAAAGTTATCTTGCTAGTTTTGGCGCCGTTTTTTGGGGAAAATTAGCCCACCAGTTAGCTAGCTTGTTTTTGTCACTGCTTAGTTGTTCTCGGGAGTTAATTGCCTCGGAAATCACAGTGAGTTTTTCAGTTATTCAGTTAGCTCAGAAGTTAGCTAGCTAATTTGGGACAATCATCTTGTTTGATTAGCCCCAGAAATTAGCTACCTGGTTTGTGTTAGCTCAGAAGTTAGCAAGCTAGTTTGAGAAAATGATGTTTGATTAGCTCCAGACATTATAGCTAGCCTGTTTGTGGCTTACAGGTTAGTCAGCGAGTATTATCTCTCTCAGAATAATAATAATTAAAAAACAGGGAGTGCATAAAGGATTCCAAACGCAGTTGCTTCAATGTGGTGTAAAAATGAGCACCCAGTGTGGCATCCTGCTGCTGCTAAAAGTGCGGGATATGCAGCGGTATCAGCAGGTGCTTTATATTTCTCCGGTAATTGGCCCGCACGTTGCTTCACAGACACTTTATTAGCTCAGAGGACTGGCCGGCAGGGGAATCGACACCATTAGCATTTTTTTGTGCCAGCGTGTGAAGATGAACAGAAACTGTCTGCCAGAAGCCGTTAAAGATTCAAATGCTTTATATAACCAAAATGGCTGCGTCCTCCTTCACCCTCGCTAGTGTGACATCACGCGCACTCAGCTCTTCCTAGAGACGCTGTAAAATCGCAACATTATGTCACGTTTTGCGAGGTGGTGATGGCGGGTTCGGATCCCAAAAAGCAGGCAGGAGGGAGCAGGAGGTTGTTTGACAAATTGTATTAAAATAAAGGTCAGCAGTAACAAAATGTAAAACATCAAAATGATCTGAATGGAAAAAAATACAAAGTAGCAAAAGAAGACCAAAAGTAAAAGTCCGCCAAGGTTAAACAAACACGTACACGATGCATGCAGCAAACAAGCAGCAAACAAACAATGAATCGGCACCGGATGATCGTGCCAGGTGTCCTTTTAAGTGTCATTGATTATAACGACCAGCACCTGCGAGGCTGCAGGCAGGGCTGAAGTCGCTACCCGCTGGTCGCCAATCTGGTCGGGACGACCAGCACCTGTGCAGGTGCAGGCGGAGCGGACAGCGCCCCCCGTTGGTCGCCAAGCAGATCATGACACATTAGAAGCAGAATAAGTCTATCTTGTTAAGTTAACTCCCTGGTAAGCTAACGAGTTATGCTACTTGGTGCTTAGCTTACTGGTTGGCTGGATTTATTGTTTTTTATTTAGCTACATGTTACTTTTGGTCATAAGTTAGCTCAGAAGTGAATTTTCACACTCGTCATTTGTAAAGTCATGTAAGTTCGCTGGCTAGTTTTGTCACTGCTTTTGTTTGTTTACCGATTATTGCTCAACTTGTGACAGTAGATACAGTGATACCTCGGTTTATGAACTTCTCGGTTTACGAATGTTAAATTTATGACAATTTTACCTTGGCATACAAACTATTTTTCAGGATACACACGGAGCTACCACAGTGACTGATTTGTCGTTCGCAAACGAGCCCGTTCTACTCACAAGAAAATGGCAGCCGGCTTGTTTTGGTCCTCTATTCCCCGCCCCCAGTCTTTGGTTAAGGCCACGTAATTGGTCAAGAACGCAGCAGTGAGAGGAGGTGGTTTAAACATTAAAGAGACAGGCAGATGACAGAGAGAGAGTGACACAATTTGGATACAAAACAGTGACATTTGGACTTGTTTCAACTTTAATAGTTCAAAGGCAGAGTGTAGACTGCAAGGTTAAAATTTCCATCAATCAGGCTCTACAAATAACCCGCACAAGCTGTCTGTACACTTTATGCAAAAAGCTATCAACCCAGCTAAACAGAACACAATTGATGAGGAACTCGATAAAATTATCGCAGAGAAAGCACCTACAAGGGATCATTCCTCAAAATGGTGAAAGAAGAAGGCTACGTCCCTCCTCAAGTGTTTAATGCTGATGAAAGCAGCCACTCCATTCCATCAAGCCATCAACGACCATCACTAAGGGAAATAAAATGACTTTATTATATACAGTAAAGTCTCGTTATATCGATATTCAAGGGAGTCCGAAAAAATATCGATATAACCGGGACTATCGATATATCCGACCCTGTTTGCATGTAATTTTCTCCGTGCGTGCATAGAAATAGTATTGATATAACCGGGACTATCGATATATCCAATATCGATATAACGAGACTTTACTGTAGTACAGTTTATTTCTTTAATTACAATACCATAGAACATTTATTATATATATATAATAAGGTATATTTTGTGTAGTTTTAAGGCTTAGAAAATTAGAAAATAGAAAATTATGTTTTATGGGGACCTAGGAACGGATTATTCTCATTTTTATGGTTTCCTATGGGAAATTAATTTTTGGGATACACACTTTTCTCCTTACACACTCTGGGAACCAATTAAGTTCGTAAACCAAGGTATCACTGTACTCAGTTAGCTATGTGTAATTAAGCTGACATGTTCACCTGTGACTTTTGCCACTTGTTAGCGAGTTAGCTAGCTAGTTTGCGCGTTGTTCAGGTTTGATGGAACATTTTGTCACTGGTTTTAGAGAACTTCTACTATCGGCACAATTTCATCCTCTTAATTAGATCGAGCACCTTGGTAGAAGAAAATCATTGGCAGATTGGCTGCCACGTTTATCTAAAGTTAGCTGGGATGATGCGTTGATTAAAATATTAGCGAGGCGTCATTAGGAGAGTCATTATCTTTGCTTCACATTGTGCTTGGCAGATATTCACGGCGGGCGGGCGTAATTAGTCTCTTTGATTAAAATTCTTTGCGAACGCAGCGGAGCTCATCAACGGTGGATGATGTTGATTCCCGATAAGAGTTTGAAGGATCCTGTCGGGGTTTTGGATAGCAACTACAGTAATACCTCGGTTTACGAACCCCTTGGCTTACGAACTTTTCGGTACATTTAAGAAAATTTTACCTTGGCATACGAACTTTACCTTGGCATCCAAACTTTTTTCGTATGCGGAGCTGCCTCAATGAGTGATGTGTCGTTCGCGAACGAGCCCGCTCTTCTAACAACAAAATGGCAGCCGACTGTTTTTTTTCCCTCTATTCCCCGCCCCCAGTTTTCGGTTAAAGCCACATGATTGGTCAAGAATGCAGCAGTACGGGTTGGGGGTGGTTTAAACATTAAAGAGACAGGCAGACGACAGTGAGAGAGTTTCAAATTTAATAGTTCAAAGGCAGAGTGTAGAGCCGCGAGAGTGGCTGACTTTCCAGTAGCTCATGTATTTTGTTTTTCTACTTTTATTCCTTTCATCACTTTGCTGCTGTGAAATGTAAATTTCTCCACTGCGAGACTAATAAAGGCAAATCCAATCCAATCAATCAGGCTCCACAAACAACCCACACAAGCCATCTGTACACTTGATGCAAAAAGCTATCAACCCAGCTAAATAGAACACAATTGATGAGGAACTAGGTAAAATTATCGCAGAGAAAGCACTTACAAGGAATCATTCCTCAAAATGGTGAAAGAAGAAGGTTACGTTCCTCATCAAGTGTTTAATGCTGAGGAAACCGGCCACTCCGTTCCATCAAACTATCAACAACCATCACAAAGGTAAATAAAACGAAATTATTATACAGTACAGTTTATTTCTTTAATTATAATACCATAGCATATTTATTATACATAAAATAAGCTATATTTTGTGTAGTTTTAAGGCTTCGAAAATTATGTTTTATGGGGACCTGGGAACGGATTATTCTCATTTTAATGGTTTCCTATGGGAAATGAATTTTTGGGATACACACTTTTCGCCTTACACTGTCTGGGAACCAATTAAGTTTGTAAGCTTATGTATCACTGTAGTAATTTATAGTCCGTACTATAATCACGGGTGTATCGGAAAAGAAATTGGAATCACATTATTGGCACGTTTGGTTCTTAATAAAGGTCATTTTTCAAGGATGAACCAGTCCCCAAGATGAAGTGCCGAGGGAGATGAAAGTCTAGACTTTTGCTGCTTCGGTTTCTGCCGCCCTGACCTGACCCAGATAAGCGGGAAGGGGGCAAAAAAAAGGATAAATACGCACTCATTAATTGCGGTGTGCTTCTCAAATGATAAAAACACAGTTGAGTTGAGTTTTCTTGTCATTTATCAACCTTAATCGAAAAAGTCTATAGTTTTTTTTATTTTTATTTCGCGTGTTTCACTGCCTCCTAGTGGCCAAATGGTTTTCAATTGTTTAAAAAAAATCTTATTTCATGACAACATTGCCGGTCTTCTGCATTTAACAACAACAACAATAATAATAATAATCATACATTTCATTTCTAAGCGCCTTACAAAACTCTCAATGACACAGCATACGTTTTTAACAACCTTTTTTTTTCCTCTTGCAGTTGGAAAGACGTCGCTGATCACGCGCTTCATGTACGACAGCTTCGACAGCACATACCAAGTAAGAAAAAAAAATGTTAACTCATTCACTGCCGGACGATGTGCAAAAAATGTGTCCACTCCAGTGCCAGGGTTTTTGTCATTTACTCTCAAATTGCAGGACCCACAGAATATTGAGTTTTAGGACTATATAAACATTTAATTCAGCAGAAGATACATTAGACTCTCTTCTTTCAGCAGATAAAAAGTTAATTCCTAAATTATATGAGCCTGGAGTTATTTGAGCTTGAAATGGGGGCGGCTGTACAAAATACAATACATATTGATTTATATAGCACTTTAACAACAAAGCGCTAACATAGACAAACCTCGTGGGAGGGAAAAACATTGCCAGAGGTCTGACCGGAGCTTTATATGCACCCCTTGGCAAGAAAAACCAAAATCCGAAAAAAATCAGGAACGGCGCTGCATGTCATGCTTTTCAATTCCCGAATACTTTGCTGCTGTGAAATGTAAATTTCTCCACTGTGAGACTAATAAAGGCAAATCCAATCCAATCCAATCCAATAAATTCAGGAATGGCAGTGAATGAGTTAAATAAAATTTTGCCTTTACACCCCCCAAAACGCATACAAACATATCGTGATAATTACCGACAGTATCTCAGGGAATTAAGAAAAATAGGGGGAAAAAAAGTTAATTCCTAAGTTATATGGGTCTGGAGTTATCTGAACTTGAAATAGGGGCGGCTGTCTAAAATACAATACATACATATTAATTTACATAGCGCTTTAACAACAGCGGAAGCTGTGACAAAGCGCTAACATAGCTAAAAGGCAAATGCCCCCCCCCCCTTTGTGGAAAGGAAAAACATTGCCAGAGGCCATGGTCAGCGCTTTATCGGCACCCATGCATGAAAAAAAAAACTACCTGAACAAATTCGGGAATGGCGGCGAATGAGTTAAAAGGCACAAAGACCGTCCTTTATGCTGATGGCGTTCAAATAAATCTCACGGCTACCACAGAAAAATCATAATCAGATTATCCAAGTTTAATACCATGACAAGTGTACAATTGTTCCTAGTTTTGCTCTTTTTTTTTTTTTACATATTTTAAGATTTTATCCACGTAAAAGCAAAAAAATCTGGTGATGAGACTTCATTCCTCACACTCTCCTCTCTTTTTTATGCTTTTCCCAGGACAGATGGATGCTAGCTAAATTGCATCTGCTGTTCTAATAATGGCCCAGAAGACAATGTCGTGTTTATTAATATCAGATGCTGCTTCATTCTATCAGCTTTTTCGGCATTTGCACTCTTTATTCTCTAAATCTGGATTTTTACACCGCACATCTAAATGTCCATTTCTGATTTGATGGGCGTCTATTCTTTATCTTCTGCAAAGAGCGACCGATCTTAATGCTGTTTTGAGGAGCTCAGTATATTATCCTTATAACAATAATAATAATTAATAATAATTAATAATAATAATAATAATATTTCATTTTTAAGCGCCTTTCAAAACTCTCAAGGTCACTTTACAGTCACAGGATTTTTTTTTTTCTGTGGGTGCGCAGTGGCAGCCACACGTGCCAGTGTTCGCTCAGCCCGGAAGTAACTCGGATAGAATAGGAAGACAAACAGATAGAAAGCTAGCTAGCTAGCAAGCCAATAGATAGCTAATAGCTAACCAACTAGATAGCTAGCTCGCCAGCCAGCCAGATAGCCATTTTACATTATTACAGAAAAGACAGAGACTTAGCACAATATTTCTTACTAATGTCTCTGTCATACATATTAGCATATGAACTTCACAATGTACATTGAAGGAAGAAAGTGTGACCAAAACAATCATTTTATTTAAAGGACAACCGACATCACTTTTTTTGTTTCCTAACTGACATCAGAAAAAATATTTTATAGCATCTAAAATACCCAAAACACGCAGCATGATATTTTTAGTCAAATGCAAAACACCAATAAAAATGAGTGTCTAAAATCTGCAAAATAATGAACCCGGAAGTGGCCAGTTACAGAAGGTCCCGCCCCCTTGTTCGTGGCGTCACCCCAAGACGTCTTACATTGCTGGAGAATCAAAACAATGGCTTCAGATTCAGATAATATGCTTTCTTGTTACGCATCCAGTTGTGAATATGATTCAAATAGTTCTGAAGAGGAAAGCATACATGTTTGCAATCGATTAAATAATTTATTCCGTGCCATTTTGAGGCAATAGGGGGGGGGGGGAATGTAGCATTAAAAAAGAGGCAGAAAATGGCGACAAAGCTCCGTGTAAGGAATTAATCAGCCCGTTTCCACAGGCTGATTAATTCCTTACACGGAGCTTTGTCGCCCTCTTCTGCCTCTTTTTGGTGCAACACGAAGTTTTCAGACCAAACAAGTACAACAAAATGCATTGACGTGATGGAAGGACTGCTACAATGTGTCCTTTTTTCGGTCAGGGGCGTTCCTTCAGTGACGTAGGGTGAGGACTCGTCACCAACTCAAAAACAAGACTTCCGGAATATTCAGCGCGAGTCTTGAAACGTGAAATATAGCTATATGCGGTGGAGTCTTTGTAAAATACGCTCAGTAGAAGTCATTTGAAGCCATTTTACAAATTATGGACACAATTTGTCCGGAGACGTCGGTTGTCATTTAAATTAAATGTATTGATGAATGACCTTACCACCCCCCTCAGCCTTTTCTTTCTTCCACAGACCTGAAGCCAGCCTCCCTGACGACACTACTCATTAATCATTCAAAATCATATCGTAAAAAATTTACAAGGATCTAATGTGTTCATGTTAAGCTAGCTGTCTAGAGGCGGGGGGATGCGGGGGGGGGGGGGGGGGTGTCTATTTTTAACATCTGGGCCAAAAAGAACACAGAAACCTTTTATTCAAATCGCTAACTGTGTCAAGACCTCAAAATGGCATCCTGTCATTGTAAAGATTATTTACGTCAAATATTTTCTGTCTACCTTTTGGCAACCGGTGAATTAGCGGATTTCGTGGCATGGGAAAAAAAATTGTGCAGTTTTAGCCTGACAATTTTTTTTTTCGCTCAGCCAGACGGCCTGGTTTGCCCTGTACTGGTCACTGGCATTGCCATGGAAACGAGCGCGTGACAGAGCTGCTGATTTCCAAGCGGGCACGCCAGCGTTAACCGCCTCGCATGGACCAACACAAAATAGCTACATCCCAAAATCTTTGAAAAACTAAACCTCAATGAGAACCTCAAATGGCAGAATCACAAATATATTCGGGAATGGAAAATATGTTTTTTTTTCATGCGTGGGTGCCTATAAAGCGCTGGTCAGACCACTGAGAATGATTTTTTTTTCCCTTCCACAAGGGGGCAACATTTCCCTTTTGTCCATGTTAGCGATTTGTTAAAGCTTCAGCTGTTAAAGCGCGATATAAACCAATAATAATAATAATAAACATTTTGGCTATCTATTGGCTATCTATTAGCTAGCTAGCTGGATGGCTATCTATTAAATATCTGGTAGCTAGCTAGTTTACAATCTATTTGACTTATTACCGGGTTGAGTGAACGCTGGCGCATGTGGCTGCCGCTGCTCACCCACAGAAAAACTCATCCTGTGACTGTAAAGTGACCTTGAGAGTTTTGAAAGGCACTTACAAATGAAATGTATTATTATTATCATTATTATTTTCATTTATACGCGCCTTTCAAAACTCTCAAGGTCACTTTACAGTCAGAGGATAAAGTTTATCTGTGGGTGGGCAGCGGCAGCCACACGCGCCAGCGTTCACTCAACCCCGAAGTAACTCAAATAGATAGAAAGCAAGCTAGCTAATGGATAGCAAATAAATAGCAAATAGATAGCTAGGCAGCTTCGAGACAGCTAACAGCTAGCCAGCTAGCTAATGGATAGCTAATAGATAGCCAGATAGCCAGCCAGCTAACAGCCAGTCAGCTAGACAGCTAATAGCTAGCTAATGGATAGCTAATAAATACCGAATAGATTGCCACCCGCACGCTCCTGCAGCTGTTTGATGGTATGTATTATGTTGTATTTTGGACACCCGCCCCCATTTCAAGCTCATATAACTCCAGACCCATATCATTTAGGAATTAACTCTTTTTTTTTTCTGATGAAAGAAGACAGTCGAAGGTTTCTTACGCTGTAGTGACTGTTTATCTCGTCCTAAAAGTCAATATTCTGTGGGTCCTGGAATTTGTGTGACAATGACAAAAACTCTGGCACTGGAGTAGACACATGTTTGCACGTCTGGGAGTGAATGAGTTAATTTCACTTGGATCTTTAAAACACTCACACGGAGTTGAACGTCTCTTTCCATTTTTTTTATCACAGTTAAGAATGCGCAAATGTGATTTAAAACGTAGGCCTGTACAATCTCGGTTGATGATTTATTTTGGGCGAGATCACATGAGGACACATAGCAGGAGAAACGGGTGCGCTTCGTGACGCACTGTGAACACCCTGCCAGGTCGCAACACAGAAGCCATCTGCCTCGATGCAGACAAAAAAAAAAACTATCGTGCACAATAATATCACGCACCTGCCTCCAAAATGGGTTCTTTATTTAAATGAGCCCTTGAAATTCACCAGCGGGAGCCTAAAATGGCCGCGTCTAACTAAAATGGCCGATTTTCTGTTACTTTTCAAGTGTGGCTTCCTCAGTGTTCTTTGCGGGGATGCTCGTGACAAAAAAAAGGGGTTCACAATTTCAGTGGTTTCAGGTGATTAATTATTAAAAACAAAATCCTGAAAAAAATGACGTTGTCCAACCAAGTGTTGGAAAATATGACACTTTGGGGACAGTTATATAGATTTTTTTTAAAGAATGTACTTGTAAACTTGTACTTGATAAACAAAAGCCTAAATGTGAAGTATTTTATTAAAAATCTTAATAATAATATTGTTATCACGTTTAAAAGTGTCATTTTGTTATGATTATGATGATTATTATTATTATTATTATTATTATTATTATTATTATTATTAAATATGATAACTTCTTTCTTGCATATTATAATTTGCAAATTTCCCCATTGTGGGACGAATAAAGGTTTTCTGATTCTGATTCTTATTCTCATTATTATTATTATTATTATTATTATTATTATTATTATTATTATTATTATTATTATTTAATAAGATAACTTATTATTCTCTATTATTATTATTATTATTATTTGCTAGCTGTTAGCCAGAGAGCTAATAGATAGCAATCTCGCTAGCTATCCACTATATTGCTGGCTATCTATGTGGCTGGCTCTAGCTGGGTATCTGTTGGCTATCGATTGGCTAGCTAGCTAGCTTTCTATCTATTTGACTTACTTCCAGGTCGAGTGAACGCTGGCGCGTGTGGTAGCCACTACTCACCCATAGAAAAACTTTAATGTGACCTTGAGAGTTTTGAAAGGCGCTTAGAAATGAAATGTATTATTATTATTATTATTATTATTATTATTATTATTATTATTATTATTATTATTAAGATTCTTACTCATAAACTGGCCTTTTTTCTAAATATTGAAATAATAAATAATAAAAAAAATAAAGAATAAAACAATACAGAATTGAATAAAAGGTAATTTCACAATTTTGATTTGCTTTCGCGGGCCTAATAAAATGATGTGGCGTGCCAGATTTGGCCCTCGGGCCTTGATTTTGACACCTGTGCTCTCAATATTGTTCACTGGGTTATTTAATTGCCGGTTCGGTCGCGTTTTATCTCACGGAAAGTTTACAACGCTGAAAATTTCCAGGATTTTTGCACTAATCAACTCCATCTCTGGATTTATTGTCTCCACTCCCAAGGCAACAATCGGAATTGACTTCCTGTCCAAAACCATGTACCTGGAGGACCGAACGGTAAGACGCCGAATGGACTCAGTGTTTGTCGTAGGGTTTCGTGTGTAACATCAACTGACTGGGTCGATCTTGTTGATCGAACCGATATCAGGTGAGGTTGCAACTGTGGGACACGGCGGGTCAAGAGCGCTTCAGGAGCCTCATTCCGAGCTACATCCGCGACTCGACGGTGGCCGTTGTCGTGTACGACATTACAAGTAGGTTTTGCAGATTTTACTTCAGACGTTTTTACGCTAAGTGGAAAACCCTGAGCCGCACGCATCATACCAAATAAAATAATTTTAATAATTAGCCGTCCTCGAATCATACCGCTCGAATCATGCATCGCGATTCGTTTTGAATCGTCATTTATTGCAATGGTGCTAGCCACTATTAGCTAGCTTAGTGCAAACAAACATAATTCGAACATATGTCTGAAATCTGCTAACGTAAATTAGCATAGATGTCACGATTAATTCTAAACATACAAAAGGCATATGTTCAAACAAAGTCCTCTATTCCCCGCCCCGAGTCTTCGGTTAAAGCCGCTCGTGATTGGTCAAGAACGCAGCAGTGAGGGGGGGGGGGTTACAGAAACACAGAGCTGCAAATAAAATAGATAGGCAGACGACAGAGAGATAGAGAGAATGGATAGAAAACTGTGAAATTTGGACTTTGATAGTTCAAGGGCAGTGTGTAGACTGCAAGGTTAAAATATCCCATCAATCAGGCTCCACAAATAACCTGCACAAGCCATCTGTACACTTGATGCAAAAAGCTATCAACCCAGCTAAACGGAACATAATTGATGAGGAACTAGGTAAAATTATCACAAGAAAGCACGGCATCTTCACTCGGATATCGTCAAGAGGCATCCTGGAAGTTCATCATCCATTGATGATTTCAAGGCTAGCCACGGATGGTTCGAGAACTTTAAGCATCGTACAGGGATTCATAGTGTCATTCGTCATGGTGAGGCAGCCAGTTCTGACGATAAAGCTGCCGAAGGAATCATTCCTCATCATGTGTTTAATTCTGATGAAGCCGGCCAGTCCATTCCATCAAGCCATCAATGACTATCACAAAGGTAAATAAAATGACTTTATTATACAGTACATCTTATTTCTTTAATTACAATACCATAGCACATTTATTATACATAAAATAAGGTATATTTTGTGTAGTTTTAAGACTCAGAAAGTAGAAAATTATGTTTTATGGGGACTTTGGAACGGATTATTCTCATTTTACTGGTTTCCCATGGGAAATTAATATTTGGGATAGACACTTTTCTCCTTACACACTCTGTCTACGAATATTGATATCTTATTTTTCATCATGTTTCTTTTGTAAGTATGTCTATGCTTGTCTGTTAGTACATTTTAAAAATACCCATTAAAAAATCTTTAAAACTCTGTAAAATACTAAATTGTGGGAGTCATAAACCATTTTTTGGTCGCCCGTCATTAAACACTTAATACGTTTCACCAACCTTTACAAAAAGTACAGTCTTTGTTCACGACATGCTTTTTTTGTCTCAACAGACGTGAATTCCTTCCAGCAGACATCCAAATGGATTGACGACGTGCGAACAGAAAGAGGAAGTGATGTCATCATCATGCTGGTGGGCAACAAAACAGACCTGGCAGAAAAGAGGTACGCGTTGCCCCCCCCCGGGGTGGAAACGGACTTTGTGTATTTTAGGAGCAGGCTTTTGAATCCCTAAATCGATTTTGAAAGCCCAACCTTGACATTAAACTGCACTAATCCATAAAAGTGTCAAAGGAAGTTCAAGTGGAAGCGAACTTGACTTCCTGTGCACGCTCCTCAGGCAAATTAGCATCGAGGAAGGAGAGCAGCGGGCTAAAGAGCTCAGCGTCATGTTCATCGAGACCAGCGCCAAGACGGGCCATAACGTCAAACAGGTGAAGAAAAAAAAAACGCCTAAAAATGATGATGAACGTACTGTACATAGACTACATGTCTCCTTTCAGAGGATAAAGAATAGATGATAGAGTACTGCTGTTTTTAATGCCTTAATGTTGTGTTATTTCAATAGGGAATTAAATTGATTAGGTTGAAGATTTTGTAAATTGATCCGTCGGTGTACTTCATTCAGTTTTGGGCATTTGTCTTGTTTACCCCCCCAACCCCGTTCTCAGCTGTTCCGCCGGGTGGCCTCGGCTCTTCCTGGCATGGAGAGCATGCAGGAGTCCAGTAAAGAAGGCAGTATCCTTATTTCAAAGATGTACATAGAGACATGTTGAGGTGACATAATTCCAGCCATGGTACGCTACGCTTGGGTAAGCTATACAAAACAGAAAGTCACGCTAACGCGCTGTTGCCAACGTGACGTCTGTCAATCAATTTTCTTTCATTTTGATGTCTTTATTCAACGTTTCTCTCGCCGTCATATCCAATGGCAGCCTCAATACGTTTTACTGACGCGTAACAGCACCACCAAGCGGTCGTATAGGATTACTACACTTTTTAAAACGGACAAATTTGAAACCAAAACTTCTCGATGTAGTGGCAACCTCTCGACAGGAATGAAAATATGAATATTTACTGGACTCACTGTGGAGAAATTTCTCATTCATATCAGCAAAGTTATGAAAAGAAGAAAATACACGTTTGACTGTATTTCAACAGCACCACCAATGGCCGTAAAGGAGTACTACATAATTTTTTTTAAACTGCCAAATTTGCAACCAAAACTTCTCGATTCCGTGGCAACCTCTCCATAGGAATAAAAAAAATAATACTCTTTATTCGTCTCACAGTGGAGAAATTCCCAATTTACAACAGCAAAGTTACGAAAAGAAGAAAGTAGAACGAAATATACGTTTGACTGAAGTTCAACAGCACCACCAAGTGGTCGTAACGAATTACTACACTATATTTAAAAACTGCCAAATTTGAAACCAAAACTTCTCGATTCTGTGACAACCTTTCTGAAGGAATAAAAATAAGAATAATCTGTATTCGTGTCACAGTGGAGAAATTCCCAATTTATAGCAGCAAATGTATGAAAAGAAGAAAGTAGAACAAAATAGGTTTTACTGCAGTTCAACAGCACCACCAAGCGGAAGTAAATTAGTACTACATGACCCAAAAAAAATGTCGAATTTGACACCCAACAAATTTCCTTCACCATATCCCGCCAGTGATCGACATCAAACTGGACAAAGCGCAGGATTCACAGACGAGCGAGGCTGGCTGCTCCTGTTAATAGCCGCTAGCTTTAGTTGCTAGTAGCTAACGCTCGTCGTAATTATGACCCCTCCCCCCCATCCATGTCGACACATCCTGACTGCTGGTCAGTGCTTCCTGAAAGAAATAACGTCAACGCTGAAGCTGTCAAAAAAAACACGTTTTACTTTTCGTCATTTCTTTCATTATGTTGATGCTAATGCTATATATACCGGTAGTTTTTTTTGTATTTTATAGATATTTTTTAATTTTTGGGGTGTAATGATTAATTCCTGTTCACAGTTTGCTTTTATATATGTTTTTTTGTAATATTTGGGACAAAATGTGTTTACTTTGGGAGCACTTTAACTTTAATTCAAAGCCACAATAGATCCATTCACGTGTAACACTGCCCAATGCATGCTTCTTTAAAGGACAACCGACACCATTTTTTTTGTTTTGTTTTCTAACTGACATCAGAAAAACGTTTTATAGCATCTAAAATACCCAAAACACGCAGGCTGATATTTTTAGTCAAATGCAAAACACTAATAAAAATGAGTTAGTGTCCCAAAACTACTTCAAAAAGACCTTGGAAATGGCGAGTTTCAGAAGGTCCCGCCCACTTGTTCGTGACGTCACGCAGGGACGTCTTGCCTTGCACTATAATCAAAACAATGGCTTCAGATTCGGAGAAGATGCTTTCTTGTTACTCATCCAGTTATGAATATGATTCAAATAGTTCTGAAGAGGAAAGCATAAATATTTGCACTTGTTTAAAGAAGTCCTTCCGGATCAATTCGAGCCGTCATGACTCCAATGTAGCGTCCCAGAAAATGCACAAGATGGTGCCCAAGCTCCATTGGAAATGGGCTGAATTGTCTGCTGGGAATTTGTGTCAACTAGTATCAAATAGTAGTCCTGGTGCAACACACAATTCATCATTGCGTTATTTTTGTGTTTTCCTTCTAATTTTGCCAACAACACGGATCAACACGATGTTTTCAGACCAAAGTACCGCAAAATGCATTGTGTGTCGCTTTCTCTGTGTGGGGCGTTCCTTTAGTGACGTCACGTACGGACTCGTCACCAACTCGAAAACAAGACTTCATGAATATTCAGCGCGAGTCTTAAAATGTAAAATATGGCTATATGCGGTGGAATCTTTGTAAAATACGCTCAGTCGAAGTCATTTGAAGTGATTTTACAAATTACGCACACAACTTGTCCGGAGGTGTCGGTTGTCCTTTAAATGTCTCGTCACAATTTAAACACACACACTACAGTCACTTTGCTGCTAAATCATTTCATCTTGGTGATTTTACAACCAGAATGTAGAAAACACACAGCCTTACTGTCTAATGAGCACTTTTTTTTTGGTGGTTATTGTTATTCTTCTTTATTGAATGACGACTATTCAGAAGGTATTTATTCCTGGTGAATAGGAACCCCCGGTGACACACAAACCGACGTACATTTGTTAGCGTTGTCGATTATGTTAGCAAGGCATCCGAGACCACCTCAGCTTTCTTCTTACTAACTGTACAGAGCATGTGTCCATTAAAAATGTCTTGCCAACCACAACAACGACTCTGCGGTTATTCCGACAAAGAACTTTTAACCAGAATTTGGACAAAACATCTGTCTAGACTTTTTTGTTTGAGCCTCAGCCAATGTTCCCTCTAAGCTGCGCGCATGCGCAATCGCACACTGCTTGCACATACTCAGCACACAAGAACATACATCTATGCAGCGCACATTTTGCAATGTAACTCAATGAGTGACAGGTGTCCAGCCAATAATGCCGTATGGTTCACGTACGCTACGCAGCCAATCGGAGCAGAATGTGCCCCGCCCATACTGAAACTGGTGTGTGGCCAAAGCGTACAAATAAGTGATGGGAATTCCGGCTCTTTTCAGAGAGCCGGTTCTTTTGCCTCGGCTCACTAAATAGATCCGGCTCTTTTGGCTCCCAAATGGCTCCTCTGTTTTTTTTTTTTTTTTAATTGCTTAAATTAATTAACTACCAAAAAATTATGTAAAATTATGTAAAAAAAAAAAAATTACTCATGTAAAAAATATATTTCAAATATTTTTATCTATATTATATAATATATAATATAATAATATAAATAATATAATATATATATCAAATATTTTTATCTATATTATATATATTATATATTATATAATATTATATATAGCTATATATATATATATATATATATATCACATATTTGATAATAGTTAGTGGATGCTAACTTTCACTTTCTTTGTGGTTACTCTGGTCTGATTACCAGCTGTCACTAATTTGCTTTTCATATTAATAATGCTATCATACCAACTAGTAAAAAAATAAAATCATTGAATAATAATAACAACATAATGTGACAACATTGGTCCACCTGTCATGGAAGTTGACAATCTTAATTTGTTTTCGCGGTCCGAATAAAATGAGGTGATGGGCCAGATTTGGCCCCCGGGCCTTGACTTGGACACACGTGGTCTAGATGTTTGTTCAGTGCTCAGATAAAATAAAAGTCGCAAATTTTGGTTCGGAAATTGAGGCAGTTTTTGTCCCGGTTTTGTCCTGTTCTTGGTTTTGACTTCTATCCACACGTGTACAAAACCCAGTCCAGACTTCATTTTTTTTCCTGATTTTTGTCCAGATCTTACGTCAAACCACACAAAAAACAGTCACAATTACTCATCCCATGCTGATCTGACTTGTTCCAACAACTTTACACCAAACCGGATCCCCAACAAACGGATTTCCATAGCTGCCAACTACTCCGGTTTTGCTGTAAAAACGACGGTTTTCATGATCCCATTCCGGGTTACGAGTTAAACATGAAACTTACAGTTTCCAATAAAAACAAAAAATCCAAAATCGTCAAAATAGTAAGTACTGTACTCAACTATAGCTATCAAGCTGCCGAGCTAGCTATCTATCAGCTATCTATTGGCTGTCTATCTAGCTATCCAGCTGGCTGGCTGTCTATCAGCTGTCTATAAGCTATCTAGCTGCCTAGATGGCTATCTATTAGCTATCATATAGCTATTAGCTATCTATTGGCCATCGAGCTGGCTGGATAGCTATCTATCTAGCTATCTATTAGTTAGCAAGCAGCTGGCTGGCTAGCTATCTAGCTGGCTGGCTGTCTGTTAGCTAGCTAGCTGGCTATCTATTGGCTATCTAGCTCGCTATGTTATAGCTATTAGCTATCTAGCTGGCTATCTATTAGCTAAATAGCTAGCTTTCTGTCTATTTGAGTTATTTCCGGGTTGAGTGAACGCTAGTGCGTGTGGCTGCCGCTGCTCACCCACAATGAAAAGCTCATCCTGTGACTGTAAAGTGACCTTGAAAGTTTTGAAAGGTGCTTAGAAATGAAATGATGATGATTATTATTATTATTATCAACGTTGATTCAAAACACGAGAGCAGGCAATCGGCAGTTTCTTTAATTATGATACGGTAGCACATTTATTATTTACACACATTTATTATTATTATACATAAAATAATGTATATTTTGTGTCGTTTTAAGGCTTAGAAAATTAGAAAGTAGAAAATTATGATTTATGGGGACCTGGGAACGGATTATTCTCCTTGTTATGGTTTCTTATGGGAAATAAATTTTTGGGATACACACTTTTCACCTTACACATTCTGTCTGGGAACCAATTAAGTTTGTAAGCCACGGTATCACTGTAATAATATTTTTCAAAACTCAACTTTACAGTCACAGGTTAATTTAGAATAAATAAGGGTGTGTGGGGAGGTCATAACATCTCTTCGCTGGAGAGCCTGCGCCAGGACTTCATTTCCCTACAAGGATGAAAGAAAAGATATCAATGTATCTTGTATTTTCATGACATATTTTTTGGGGGCGGTAGGGGGGGGTCAACTTACACATTACTGCTGGGCAGAATCTGTTCCCGTGTCCTCCTGGTGAGTGTAAACTTGCGGAAGAAAGAGCGGAACTTCAACTTGTGACTGGTGGACTTGCTGAGATGACAGAGGCCCCCCCATCCAAAGTTTGTATCTTATTGTGCTGAATTATGTGTTTTTTTTTGTTTATTTTTTTTTATTTTACTTTTTTAACTCATTCACTGCCATGCCCGAATTTATTCGGAAATTCGGAAAAGCATGACGTAGAGCGGCATTCCCGAGTTTGTTCAGGTTTTGTTTTTACTCGCTACCTAGCGAGCTAGCTATTTGCTATCTAGCTAGATACCCAGCTAGATATCTATTTGCTATCTATTAGCTGTCTAGCTGGCCATCGAGCTGGCTACATATTAGCTATCTAGCTATCTATTAGCTATCTAGCTGGTTAGCTATATATTAGCTAGCTTTCTATCTATTTGAGTTACTTCCGGGTTGAGCGAACACTGGCGCGTGTTGCTACCGCTGCTCACCCACAGAAAAACTCATCCTGTGACTGTAAAGTGACCTTGAGAGTTTGGAAAGGCGCTTAATCAATAAAATGTATTTATTTATTTTATTATTATTATATTATATATATATATATATATATATAATTATTATTATTATTATTATTATTATTGAATGTTTATGTAGTCCTAAAACTCAATATTCTGTAAATCCTGCAATTTGAGTCAAAATGACAAAAACCCTGGCACTGGAGTGGACATATTTTTGCTCATCGTCTGGCAGTGAATGAGTTAATGGCTGTCCGATAGCTACCATTGTGCTTCACTGGTTCCACCATCCTTGTCGTCATCGTCCGGATCGTTCTGTATCCGCTCCCAAAGGGCGTGGTCAACCCACAGCGCCTCCTGCAGGCTGAGGCCCCGCCGCAAGCAGGTGACGCGGCGGCACAGTGGGCAGCGCACGCTCAGCGACGGCCCGACCCCTCCCGGTGCCGAATGCGCCGCCATGGCCTCCAGGCAGGCCTGGCAGAAGGTGTGCTGGCAATGCAGCAGACGAGGGATGCGCTCCGCCCGGGAGAAGGCCAGGAGGCAAACGCCGCAGTCGCCCTCACCGCACAGAACCATGGTGGACCCCTGTCGGCTAAAAACGCCTGACTAAACATGGTGGGGTTTTTTTCAGGGTAAAAACGCCTTACTATACATGGTCGTTTTGTTTGGCCTAATAAACGCCTTACTATACATGGTCGTTTTTTCGTGCTAAAAACGCCTTACTATAAATGGTCGTTTTTTTTTCGGGCTAAAAACGCCTTACTATACATGGTCGTTTTTTTGGCCTAAGAAACGCCTTACTATATATGGTTGTTTTTTTTTCGTGCTAAAAACGCCTTACTATACATGGTCGTTTTTTCGTGCTAAAAACGCCTTACTATAAATGGTCATTTTTTTTTCGGGCTAAAAACGCCTTACTATCCATGGTCGTTTTTTTGGCCTAAAAAACGCCTTACTATACATGGTCGTTTTTTTGGCCTAAAAAACGCCTTACTATACATGGTCGTTTTTTTGGCCTAAAAAACGCCTTACTATAAATGGTCGTTTTTTTTCGGGCTAAAAACGCCTTACTATCCATGGTCGTTTTTTTGGCCTAAAAAACGCCTTACTATAAATGGTCGTTTTTTTTCGGGCTGAAAACGCCTAAAAACGCCTTACTATATATGGTTGTTTTTTTCGTGCTAAAAACGCCTTACTATACATGGTCGTTTTTTTGGCCTAAAAAACGCCTTACTGTAAATGGTCGTTTTTTTTCGGGCTAAAAACGCCTTACTATACATGGTCGTTTTTTTGGCCTAAAAAACGCCTTACTATACATGGTCGTTTTTTTGGCCTAAAAAACGCCTTACTATATATGGTCGTTTTTTTCAGGCTAAAAGCGCCTTACTATACATGGTCGTTTTTTTGACCTAAAAAACGCCTTACTATACATGGTCGTTTTTTTTTACCTAAAAACGCCTTACTATACATGGTCGTTTTTTTCGTGCTAAAAACGCCTTACTATACATGGTCATTTTTTTCGGGCTAAAAACGCCTTACTATACATGGTTGTTTTTTTGGCATAAATAAACGCCTTACTATATATGGTCGTTTTTTTCAGGCTAAAAGCGCCTTACTATACATGGTTGTTTTTTTTTCGGGCTAAAAAACGCCTTACTATACATGGTCGTTTTTTTTTGTGCTAAAAACGCCCTACTATACATGGTCGTTTTTTTTACCTAAAAAACGCCTTACTATACATGGTCGTTTTTTTCGTGCTAAAAACGCCTTACTATACATGGTCGTTTTTTTGGCCTAAAAAACGCCTTACTATATATGGTCGTTTTTTTCGTGCTAAAAACGCCTTACTATACATGGTCGTTTTTTTTCGTGCTAAAAACGCCTTACTATACATGGTCGTTTTTTTCGGGCTAAAAACACCTTACTATACATGGTCGTTTTTTTGGCCTAAAAAACGCCTTACTATATATGGTTGTTTTTTTCGTGCTAAAAACGCCTTACTATACATGGTCGTTTTTTTGGCCTAAAAAACACCTTACTGTAAATGGTCGTTTTTTTTTCGGGCTAAAAACGCCTTACTATACATGGTCGTTTTTTTGGCCTAAAAAACGCCTTACTATATATGGTCGTTTTTTTTCGTGCTAAAAACGCCTTACTATACATGGTCGTTTTTTTGGCCTAAAAAACGCCTTACTATATATGGTCGTTTTTTTCAGGCTAAAAGCGCCTTACTATACATGGTCGTTTTTTTGACCTAAAAAACGCCTTACTATACATGGTCGTTTTTTTCGTGCTAAAAACGCCTTACTATACATGGTCATTTTTTTCGGGCTAAAAACGCCTTACTATACATGGTTGTTTTTTTGGCATAAATAAACGCCTTACTATATATGGTCGTTTTTTTCAGGCTAAAAGCGCCTTACTATACATGGTTGGTTTTTTTTGGCCTAAAAAACGCCTTACTGTAAATGGTCGTTTTTTTTTCGGGCTAAAAACGCCTTACTATACATGGTCGTTTTTTTGGCCTAAAAAACGCCTTACTATATATGGTTGTTTTTTTCGGGCTAAAAACGCCTTACTATACATGGTAGTTTTTTTGGCCTAAAAAATGCCTTACTATATATGGTCGTTTTTTTCGTGCTAAAAACGGCTTACTATACATGGTCGTTTTTTTCGTGCTAAAAACGCCTTACTATACATGGTCGTTTTTTTCAGGCTAAAAACGCCTTACTATACATGGTAGTTTTTTTGGCCTAAAAAAACGCCTTACTATATATGGTCGTTTTTTTCGTGCTAAAAACGCCTTACTATACATGGTAGTTTTTTTGGCCTAAAAAACGCCTTACTGTAAATGGTCGTTTTTTTTCGGGCTAAAAAACGCCTTACTATACATGGTCGTTTTTTTTGTGCTAAAAACGCCTTACTATACATGGTCGTTTTTTTTCGGGCTAAAAACGCCTTACTATACATGGTCGTTTTTTTGACCTAAAAAACGCCTTACTATATATGGTTGTTTTTTTCGTGCTAAAAACGCCTTACTATACATGGTCGTTTTTTTGGCCTAAAAAACGCCTTACTATATATGGTCGTTTTTTTCGTGCTAAAAACACCTTACTATACATGGTAGTTTTTTTGGCCTAAAAAACGCCTTACTATATATGGTCGTTTTTTTCGTGCTAAAAACGCCTTACTATACATGGTCGTTTTTTTGGCCTAAAAAACGCCTTACTATAAATGGTCGTTTTTTTTCGGGCTAAAAACGCCTTACTATACATGGTCGTTTTTTTCGTGCTAAAAACGCCTTACTATACATGGTCGTTTTTTTCGGGCTAAAAACGCCTTACTATACATGGTAGTTTTTTTGGCCTAAAAAACGCCTTACTATATATGGTCGTTTTTTTCGTGCTAAAAACACCTTACTATACATGGTTGTTTTTTTTGGCTTAAAAAACGCCTTACTATAAATGGTCGTTTTTTTTCGGGCTAAAAACGCCTTACTATACATGGTCGTTTTTTTGACCTAAAAAACGCCTTACTATACATGGTCGTTTTTTTCATGCTAAAAACGCCTTACTATACATGGTCATTTTTTTCGGGCTAAAAACGCCTTACTATACATGGTTGTTTTTTTGGCCTAAAAAACGCCTTACTATATATGGTCGTTTTTTTCAGGCTAAAAGCGCCTTACTATACATGGTTGTTTTTTTTTCGGGCTTAAAAACGCCTTACTATAAATGGTCAGGTTTTTTTCGGGCTAAAAACGCCTTACTATACATGGTCGTTTTTTTGACCTAAAAAACGCCTTACTATACATGGTCGTTTTTTTCGTGCTAAAAACACCTTACTATACATGGTTGTTTTTTTTGGCTTAAAAAACGCCTTACTATACATGGTCGTTTTTTTCGGGCTAAAAACGGCTTACTATACATGGTCGTTTTTTTCGGGCTAAAAACGCCTTACTATACATGGTAGTTTTTTTGGCCTAAAAAACGCCTTACTATATATGGTCGTTTTTTTCGTGCTAAAAACACCTTACTATACATGGTCGCTTTTTTTGGCTTAAAAAACGCCTTACTATAAATGGTCGTTTTTTTTTCGGGCTAAAAACGCCTTACTATACATGGAGTTTTTTTGGCTTAAAAAACGCCTTACTATAAATGGTCGTTTTTTTTCGGGCTAAAAACGCCTTACTATACATGGTCGTTTTTTTGACCTAAAAAACGCCTTACTATACATGGTCGTTTTTTTTGTGCTAAAAACGCCTTACTATACATGGTCATTTTTTTTCGGGCTAAAAACGCCTTACTATACATGGTCGTTTTTTTGGCCTATAAAACGCCTTACTATACATGGTCGTTTTTTTCGGGCTAAAAACGCCTTACTATATATGGTCGTTTTTTTCGTGCTAAAAACGCCTTACTATACATGGTCGTTTTTTTGGCCTAAAAAACGCCTTACTGCAAATGGTCTTTTTTTTTTCGGGCTAAAAACGCCTTACTATACATGGTCGTTTTTTTGGCCTAAAAAACGCCTTACTATATATGGTCGTTTTTTTCGTGCTAAAAACGCCTTACTATACATGGTCGTTTTTTTCGGGCTAAAAACGCCTTACTATACATGGTAGTTTTTTTGGCCTAAAAAACGCCTTACTATATATGGTCATTTTTTTCGTGCTAAAAACACCTTACTATACATGGTTGTTTTTTTTGGCTTAAAAAACGCCTTACTATAAATGGTCGTTTTTTTTCGGGCTAAAAACGCCTTACTATACATGGTCGTTTTTTTGACCTAAAAAACGCCTTACTATACATGGTCGTTTTTTTCGTGCTAAAAACGCCTTACTATACATGGTCATTTTTTTTTTTCGCGCTAAAAACGCCTTAGTATACATGGTCGTTTTTTTGGCCTAAAAAAAGCCTTACTATACATGGTCGTTTTTTTGGCCTAAAAAACGCCTTACTATATATGGTCGTTTTTTTTGTGCTAAAAACGTCTTACTATACATGGTCGTTTTTTTCGGGCTAAAAACGCCTTACTATACATGGTAGTTTTTTTGGCCTAAAAAACGCCTTACTATATATGGTCGTTTTTTTCGTGCTAAAAACACCTTACTATACATGGTTGTTTTTTTTGGCTTAAAAAACGCCTTACTATAAATGGTCGTTTTTTTTCGGGCTAAAAACGCCTTACTATACATGGTCGTTTTTTTGACCTAAAAAACGCCTTACTATACATGGTCGTTTTTTTCGTGCTAAAAACGCCTTACTATACATGGTCATTTTTTTCAGGCTAAAAGCGCCTTACTATACATGGTTGTTTTTTTTTTCGGGCTTAAAAACGCCTTACTATAAATGGTCAGGTTTTTTTCGGGCTAAAAACGCCTTACTATACATGGTCGTTTTTTTGACCTAAAAAACGCCTTACTATACATGGTCGTTTTTTTCGTGCTAAAAACACCTTACTATAAATGGTTGTTTTTTTTGGCTTAAAAAACGCCTTACTATACATGGTCGTTTTTTTCGGGCTAAAAACGCCTTACTATACATGGTAGTTTTTTTGGCCTAAAAAACGCCTTACTATATATGGTCGTTTTTTTCGTGCTAAAAACGCCTTACTATACATGGTCGTTTTTTTGGCCTAAAAACGCCTTACTATATATGGTCGTTTTTTTCGTGCTAAAAACGCCTTACTATACATGGTCGTTTTTTTCGGGCTAAAAACGCCTTACTATACATGGTAGTTTTTTTGGCCTAAAAAACGCCTTACTATATATGGTCGTTTTTTTCATGCTAAAAACACCTTACTATACATGGTCGCTTTTTTTGGCTTAAAAAACGCCTTACTATAAATGGTCGTTTTTTTTTCGGGCTAAAAACGCCTTACTATACATGGAGTTTTTTTGGCTTAAAAAACGCCTTACTATAAATGGTCGTTTTTTTTCGGGCTAAAAACGCCTTACTATACATGGTCGTTTTTTTGACCTAAAAAACGCCTTACTATACATGGTCGTTTTTTTTTTGTGCTAAAAACGCCTTACTATACATGGTCATTTTTTTTCGGGCTAAAAACGCCTTACTATACATGGTCGTTTTTTTGGCCTATAAAACGCCTTACTATACATGGTCGTTTTTTTCGGGCTAAAAACGCCTTACTATATATGGTCGTTTTTTTCGTGCTAAAAACGCCTTACTATACATGGTCGTTTTTTTGGCCTAAAAAACGCCTTACTGCAAATGGTCTTTTTTTTTCGGGCTAAAAACGCCTTACTATACATGGTCGTTTTTTTGGCCTAAAAAACGCCTTACTATATATGGTCGTTTTTTTCGTGCTAAAAACGCCTTACTATACATGGTCGTTTTTTTCGGGCTAAAAACGCCTTACTATACATGGTAGTTTTTTTGGCCTAAAAAACGCCTTACTATATATGGTCGTTTTTTTCGTGCTAAAAACACCTTACTATACATGGTTGTTTTTTTTGGCTTAAAAAACGCCTTACTATAAATGGTCGTTTTTTTTCGGGCTAAAAACGCCTTACTATACATGGTCGTTTTTTTGACCTAAAAAACGCCTTACTATACATGGTCGTTTTTTTCGTGCTAAAAACGCCTTACTATACATGGTCATTTTTTTCGGGCTAAAAACGCCTTACTATACATGGTTGTTTTTTTGGCCTAAAAAACGCCTTACTATATATGGTCGTTTTTTTCAGGCTAAAAGCGCCTTACTATACATGGTTGTTTTTTTTTTTTCGGGCTTAAAAACGCCTTACTATAAATGGTCAGGTTTTTTTCGGGCTAAAAACGCCTTACTATACATGGTCGTTTTTTTGGCCTAAAAAACGCCTTACTATATATGGTCGTTTTTTTCGTGCTAAAAACACCTTACTATACATGGTTGTTTTTTTTGGCTTAAAAAACGCCTTACTATAAATGGTCGTTTTTTTTCGGGCTAAAAACGCCTTACTATACATGGTCGTTTTTTTGACCTAAAAAACGCCTTACTATACATGGTCGTTTTTTTCGTGCTAAAAACGCCTTACTATACATGGTCATTTTTTTCGGGCTAAAAACGCCTTACTATAAATGGTCAGGTTTTTTTCGGGCTAAAAACGCCTTACTATACATGGTCGTTTTTTTCGGGCTAAAAATGCCTTAATATATACATGGTCGTTTTTTTTGGGCAAAAAATGCCTTACTATACATGGTCGTTTTTCTGGCCTAAAAAACGCTATACTATATATGGTCGTTTTTTTCGGGCTAAAAACGCCTTACTATACATGGTCGGTTTTTTTTCGGGCTAAAAACGCCTTAGTATACATGGTCGTTTTTTTGGCCTAAAAAAGGCCTTACTATATATGGTTGTTTTTTTTCGTGCTAAAAACGCCTAACTATACATGGTCGTTTTTTTGGCCTAAAAAACGCCTTACTATATATGGTCGTTTTTTTCGTGCTAAAAACGCCTTACTATAAATGGTCTTTTTTTTTTTCGTGCTAAAAACGCCTTAGTATACATGGTCGTTTTTTTGGCCTAAAAAAGGCCTTACTATACATGGTCGTTTTTTTGGCCTAAAAAACGCCTTACTATATATGGTCGTTTTTTTTGTGCTAAAAACGCCTTACTATACATGGTCGTTTTTTTCGGGCTAAAAACGCCTTACTATACATGGTAGTTTTTTTGGCCTAAAAAACGCCTTACTATATATGGTCGTTTTTTTCGTGCTAAAAACACCTTACTATACATGGTTGTTTTTTTTGGCTTAAAAAACGCCTTACTATAAATGGTCGTTTTTTTTCGGGCTAAAAACGCCTTACTATACATGGTCGTTTTTTTGACGTAAAAAACGCCTGACTATACATGGTCGTTTTTTTCGTGCTAAAAGCGCCTTACTATACATGGTTGTTTTTTTTTTTTCGGGCTTAAAAACGCCTTACTATAAATGGTCAGGTTTTTTTCGGGCTAAAAACGCCTTACTATACATGGTCGTTTTTTTGGCCTAAAAAACGCCTTACTATAAATGGTCGTTTTTTTTCGGGCTAAAAACGCCTTACTATACATGGTCGTTTTTTTGACCTAAAAAACGCCTTACTATACATGGTCGTTTTTTTCGTGCTAAAAACGCCTTACTATACATGGTCATTTTTTTTCGGGCTAAAAACGCCTTACTATAAATGGTCAGGTTTTTTTCGGGCTAAAAACGCCTTACTATACATGGTCGTTTTTTTCGGGCTAAAAATGCCTTAATATATACATGGTCGGTTTTTTTGGGCAAAAAATGCCTTACTATACATGGTCGTTTTTTTGGCCTAAAAAACGCCATACTATATATGGTCGTTTTTTTTCGGGCTAAAAACGCCTTACTATACATGGTCGGTTTTTTTTCGGGCTAAAAACGCCTTAGTATACATGGTCGTTTTTTTGGCCTAAAAAAGGCCTTACTATATATGGTTGTTTTTTTTCGTGCTAAAAACGCCTTACTATACATGGTCGTTTTTTTGGCCTAAAAAACGCCTTACTATATATGGTCGTTTTTTCGTGCTAAAAACGCCTTACTATAAATGGTCTTTTTTTTTTTCGTGCTAAAAACGCCTTAGTATACATGGTCGTTTTTTTGGCCTAAAAAAGGCCTTACTATACATGGTCGTTTTTTTGGCCTAAAAAACGCCTTACTATATATGGTCGTTTTTTTTTGTGCTAAAAACGCCTTACTATACATGGTCGTTTTTTTCGGGCTAAAAACGCCTTACTATACATGGTAGTTTTTTTGGCCTAAAAAACGCCTTACTATATATGGTCGTTTTTTTCGGGCTAAAAACGCCTTAGTATACATGGTCGTTTTTTTGGCCTAAAAAAGGCCTTACTATATATGGTTGTTTTTTTTCGTGCTAAAAACGCCTTACTATACATGGTCGTTTTTTTGGCCTAAAAAACGCCTTACTATATATGGTCGTTTTTTCGTGCTAAAAACGCCTTACTATAAATGGTCTTTTTTTTTTTCGTGCTAAAAACGCCTTAGTATACATGGTCGTTTTTTTGGCCTAAAAAAGGCCTTACTATACATGGTCGTTTTTTTGGCCTAAAAAACGCCTTACTATATATGGTCGTTTTTTTTGTGCTAAAAACGCCTTACTATACATGGTCGTTTTTTTCGGGCTAAAAACGCCTTACTATACATGGTAGTTTTTTTGGCCTAAAAAACGCCTTACTATATATGGTCGTTTTTTTCGGGCTAAAAACGCCTTACTATACATGGTCGTTTTTTTGACCTAAAAAACGCCTTACTATACATGGTCGTTTTTTTCGTGCTAAAAACGCCTTACTATACATGGTCATTTTTTTCGGGCTAAAAACGCCTTACTATACATGGTTGTTTTTTTGGCCTAAAAAACGGCTTACTATATATGGTCGTTTTTTTCAGGCTAAAAGCGCCTTACTATACATGGTTGTTTTTTTTTTTCGGGCTTAAAAACGCCTTACTATAAATGGTCGTTTTTTTTCGGGCTAAAAACGCCTTACTATACATGGTCGTTTTTTTGACCTAAAAAACGCCTTACTATACATGGTTGTTTTTTTCGTGCTAAAAACGCCTTACTATACATGGTCATTTTTTTCGGGCTAAAAACGCCTTACTATAAATGGTCAGGTTTTTTTCGGGCTAAAAACGCCTTACTATACATGGTCGTTTTTTTCGGGCTAAAAATGCCTTAATATATACATGGTCGTTTTTTTTGGGCAAAAAATGCCTTACTATACATGGTCGTTTTTTTGGCCTAAAAAACGCCATACTATATATGGTCGTTTTTTTCGGGCTAAAAACGGCTTACTATACATGGTCGGTTTTTTTTCGGGCTAAAAACGCCTTAGTATACATGGTCGTTTTTTTGGCCTAAAAAAGGCCTTACTATATATGGTTGTTTTTTTTCGTGCTAAAAACGCCTTACTATACATGGTCGTTTTTTTTTCGGGCTAAAAACGCCTTAGTATACATGGTCGTTTTTTTGGCCTAAAAAAGGCCTTACTATATATGGTTGTTTTTTTTCGTGCTAAAAACGCCTTACTATACATGGTCGTTTTTTTGGCCTAAAAAACGCCTTACTATATATGGTCGTTTTTTCGTGCTAAAAACGCCTTACTATAAATGGTCATTTTTTTTTTCGTGCTAAAAACGCCTTAGTATACATGGTCGTTTTTTTGGCCTAAAAAAGGCCTTACTATACATGGTCGTTTTTTTGGCCTAAAAAACGCCTTACTATATATGGTCGTTTTTTTTGTGCTAAAAACGCCTTACTATACATGGTCGTTTTTTTCGGGCTAAAAACGCCTTACTATACATGGTAGTTTTTTTGGCCTAAAAAACGCCTTACTATATATGGTCGTTTTTTTCGTGCTAAAAACACCTTACTATACATGGTTGTTTTTTTTGGCTTAAAAAACGCCTTACTATAAATGGTCGTTTTTTTTCGGGCTAAAAACGCCTTACTATACATGGTCGTTTTTTTGACCTAAAAAACGCCTTACTATACATGGTCGTTTTTTTCGTGCTAAAAACGCCTTACTATACATGGTCATTTTTTTCGGGCT
Organism: Hippocampus bargibanti; assembly: GCF_051943395.1. Taxonomy (NCBI): domain Eukaryota; kingdom Metazoa; phylum Chordata; class Actinopteri; order Syngnathiformes; family Syngnathidae; genus Hippocampus; species Hippocampus bargibanti. The sequence continues at coordinate 4,086,501 of NC_142740.1, forward strand.
AAAAACGCCTTACTATACATGGTTGTTTTTTTGGCCTAAAAAACGCCTTACTATATATGGTCGTTTTTTTCAGGCTAAAAGCGCCTTACTATACATGGTTGTTTTTTTTTTCGGGCTTAAAAATGCCTTACTATACATGGTCGGTTTTTTTTCGGGCTAAAAACACCTTACTATACATGGTCGTTTTTTTGGCCTAAAAAAGGCCTTACTATATATGGTTGTTTTTTTTCGGGCTAAAAACGCCTTACTATACATGGTCGTTTTTTTGGCCTAAAAAACGCCTTACTATATATGGTCGTTTTTTCGTGCTAAAAACGCCTTACTATAAATGGTCTTTTTTTTTTCGTGCTAAAAACGCCTTAGTATACATGGTCGTTTTTTTGGCCTAAAAAAGGCCTTACTATACATGGTCGTTTTTTTCAGGCTAAAAACGCCTTACTAGATGGTCGTTTTTTTTCCGGCCAAAAATGTCTAACTAAACATGGTAGTTTTTTTTCGGGGTAAAAAGCCTTACTATATAGATGGTTAACAACAACAAAACCCATACTTACAGCAAAGTAGTAGGACTCAAATATGAAGCGGAAGAGTGACTTGCTTGCTGCTGAGGGAGGTTTTGCTTTATGAATGAACGCGGCGCAGCTTGTTCCTTGGCTATTGTTGGGATTGTGGGGGCGGTTCCCAGCTGAAACGTCAGCAGAGAGCAGCTGTGGAAGGAGGCGGCCCGTCGGAGGAGGCAGTCTGTCCTTTGTCAAGGGCAGCCTGATGCCAGACAACGGCGGCTCAAAACGTCGGGAAGCTGAAATGGGCCAAGTGGATTCGATGGTGGAAAAACTGATGTGCAAAGTGTGAAGAGTGGGCTCGTCCGGGATTTGAACCCGGGACCTCTCGCACCCAAAGCGAGAATCATACCCCTAGACCAACGAGCCACTTATTGCCACGAAAATTAGTGACACCTAAATTGCTTCGAACGCGATGTAATGTCAGACTGGGTGGAGCCCAGGTCTTCAAGTAAACACGGTGAAGCAGCATTTAGCTGTGATGCACCGCCCAAATGGAATAAGGTAGCAAGAGTGGTGAGTGAAAACGCTATGAAACTTAGAGTCGATTGCAGGTGTCTTTGGGGAGTGGGCGGGGGACACTCTGAACCGGTTGCCAGCCAATTGCAGGACACACAACGACAAGTGTGTCACCTCCTTTGCTAAGGAAGAAGCTAAAATTGGGCTCGTCCGGGATTTGAACCCGGGACCTCTCGCACCCAAAGCGAGAATCATACCCCTAGACCAACGAGCCACCTGTCACGATGTCAATTATTTACACCTAAATTGTTTCAACCGCGATTTAACGTCAGACAGGGTGGAGCTCATGTCTTCAAGTAAACATGGTGAAGCAGCATTACGCTGTGATGCTGCGTCCCAGTGGAATAAAGTAGCAAGAGTGGCAAGTGAAAACACTACAAACTTAGGGACGATCGCAGGTGCCTTTGGGCAGTGGGCGGGGGACACTCTGAAACGGTTGCCAGACAATCCCAGGACGCACAACGACAAGTGTATCACCTTCTTAGCGAGGGAAGAAACTAAAACTGGGCTCGTCCGGGATTTGAACCCGGGACCTCTCGCACCCAAAGCGAGAATCATACCCCTAGACCAACGAGCCACTGGTCAGAAATGCAATAAATTACACCCTAAATTGTTTCAACTGTGATGTGTAGGCAAGGAGTGTTTTTGGTTTTGTGGTTTTTTTGTGGGTTCAGAACAAAGCGAAGACAAAGGCATCCGAAGACGTGTGTTTTCATAGTTGAGTCGTCTCAACTCCGAAGAAATGCACATTTCTGGTCTCAAAAGAGCTCGTCGCGGTGGAGAAGTCATCCCACGAAAGTCAATGCTTCTAAAACCAAAACCGGGCTCGTCCGGGATTTGAACCCGGGACCTCTCGCACCCAAAGCGAGAATCATACCCCTAGACCAACGAGCCACTTATTTTCTATGAAATTTATCGCCATTCTATAACAAACTGTGACGTGTCAACAGAAAGGATTTGATTTTGCTTCGGGCAGACCGCAAGGCAGTCGATACTCGGGTCCTGATGACAGTGAATGAAATGCTAATTGAGCAAAAACTGAGTATGTCCTTGAGGACTACAGATTCAGCCCAGGTCTCAAAGCACACATGCAGCGTTTAGGTGTTCGCTGCGCATGAAAATAGTACATTGACAACAAAATGGAAGGAAGTCCCAAGAACCAAACCTCTGCTGGTTATGGACAATTTACTTGACTCTATGTTTATTTTTTTTTTAATTACAAGTTGCTAGTCATAAATTAGTTTTACATATATTTTCTAAACCGCTTATCCTCACAATGGTCAAAAATGGCATGTTTGAGCCTATCCCAGGTGGCTTTTCGGTTTACGAACGTTAAATGTACGAAAATTTTACCTTGGAATACGAACTTTTTTTCGTACACGGAGCTGCCTCAATGAGTGATGTGTCATTCGCGAACGAGCGCGTTCTTCTAACAACAAAATGGCAGCCGACTGTTTTTGTCCTCTATTCCCCGCCCCCCAGTCTTCGGTTAAAGCCACGTGATTGGTCAAGAACGCAGCAATGAGGGGAGGTGATTTAAGCATTAAAGAGACAGGAAGACGACAGTGAGAGTTTCAACTTTGATAGTTCAAAGGCAGAGTGTATACTGCAAGGTTAAAATATCCCGTCAATCAGGCTCCACAATTAACCCGCACAAGCCATCTGTACACTTGATGCAAAAAGCTATCAACCCAGCTAAACAAAACATAATTGATGAGGAATCGATGAAAAGGTTTCTTCAGCCGTCATCTGTACTTTTTTTGATGAGGAACTAGATAAGATTATCGCAGAGAAAGCACCAACAAGGGATCATTCCTCCAGATGGTGAAAGAAGAAGGCTACGTTCCTCATCAAGTGTTTAATGCTGATGAAACCGGCCACTCCGTTCCATCAAGCCATCAACGACCATCACAAAGGTAAATAAAACGACTTTAATATACAGTACAGTTTATTTATTTAATTATAATACCATAGCACATTGATTATACATAAAATAAGGTATATTTTGTGTAGTTTTAAGGCTTAGAAAAGTAGAAAGTAGAAAATTATGTTTTATGGGGACCTGGGAACGGATTATTCTAATTTGAATGGTTTCCTATGGGAAATTATTTTTTGGAATACACACCTTTCGCCTTACACACTCTGTCTGGTAACCAATTAAGTTCGTAAGCCAAGGTATCACTGTAAACTGTTGACGTTAATATATGCCTTTCAGCTAAGAACCATCACAAAATGTAGTTAACCACAACATCCAGTAACAAAAGGCGAATCAATCGGTTTACACGAATTGTATTCCATGGCAATCTACTTGGCAAAATTCTGGGCTCGTCCGGGATTTGAACCCGGGACCTCTCGCACCCGAAGCGAGAATCATACCCCTAGACCAACGAGCCACGTGTCAAACGTGAACGCAAACGTGTCATATATAATTAGTAAAATCCACAAACCAGATTGATTTATAACCGAACATGTATATAATATCATTTCTAAATCTTAGAGCGAAATGCCCTTTTTTGGAAAAGACGCTAAAAACTACACAAGCTTCGCTTTTAGCTTAGCTGTCGGCCATACGTGCGTCGTTTCCTCCAAAGCTCCACAGTCGCTCTCTTGCGTACGACGTGATGACGTTGGAGACAGGGGGCGGGTCTTCGCCGCAACGGAGAGGAAGTTCGGCTTCAAACTTCCGTGTTTACATTTTTCGAGCTCGGAAAGAGCACTCGGGCTAAGTCTGTCTGTCGACATGGCGGCCAATCGAGGGGCGCTCATCGTCTTGGAAGGGGTAGACAAAGCTGGTAAGACCACCCAGTGCAAGAAGCTGGTCCAGGCGCTGCAAAATTGCGGATACCCGGCGGAGATGATGAGGTTTCCCGGTGAGGCCCGGCCCGAACGTCGGCAAACATTTCTCGGGAATGTTTTCACGACTGCCCCATTATAAATATCAATTAAAATAATCGCACTTTGGTTAAATTAATAGTAATGCTTGGTTCTTGGCAGATAGAAGCACAACAATCGGAAAGTTGATAAGTGCGTACCTAGAGAAGAAGAGCGAGCTGGAGGACCACACGGTGCACCTTCTCTTCTCCGCCAATCGTTGGGAAATGGTGTAAGTACGGCCGGAGCTTTACTTTATACATGTCAACCTCCGAGAGACACTGACCTTACTAACGGCTCAATTTTATATTACTTTTTGAGGAAAAAAAAAACATACGCATGTGTTATATTTCAATGCGCATTTTTTATACAAAATTTGACATGTAAACATAAATATATTTAACGAGTTACAACATATTTCTAGCAATAATCAAGTACAGTATGTTCTTTGTTGTAGAGCTTTGTGGCTTTTTTTTGCTGTGGACAAATTGAATTTGTCTACAGCAAAAAAAATGTTTGAATGTGTGTTCTTACGATGTATAATGTTTATGAAAAAAATATGAATAATATTACGGTGAAAAAAAACCACTGTAAAATGTTTAACTGATTTCAAAATAAGATTCGACTTGACCGGAACTTTTCTTCGAGGAAATTTTGTTTCTTCTCGAGACTTTTCGCACGGACTTGTTTTGTTGGTGGTCAACTTTGCTTTTTACGAGTAGAGATAGTTGTTATAATTTACATTACTGATAATATTTAATGACGAAAACGGAATCGAAAATATCTCAAAATTATACATATTTTTTTGCGTTTCCTGTACAAACTTTCTTGTATGCCGTACACATCTAAAAAACGTGCAAAAATCGTAGAGTATGACAAAATACGGCCGGTTGACAAGTATGCAGATGGCTAGAAAATTGAGGCGGAGGTGTTCGATTGGATCTTTGCCTAATATTACTTTGCTCTAGTGGTCACATTTTTTTTTCCTGACTTGTTTTTGGAACAGAACTGTATGCCGATTTCTCTCTTAATGCATTAATTGAGAATGTTACCTATTTTAAAACCATTTTAAAACATATTTTAAAATAAAATGTAACAAAAAGAATGTTCTGTAATAATACATAGGGAAAAGAATTAACATCCTTGCCCCCCGCCCTCTTCTAGGCCTGAGATGAAGAGAAAGTTGGAAAAGGGCACCACACTGGTGGTCGACCGATACGCTTTTTCTGGGGCTGCCTTCACAAGTGCCAAACCGGTGAGGTGCTCAATCCTCAAATTGTGTACCCCCCAAAAAATGTCAGAATTTTACTAGACTTGTTTCAATACTACAAAAGAACATTATATAATTTCACACAATTATTTGTTGTAGCTTTGGAATATTATTTGTACATTTTTTTGGCTGTCACACAACTTGAAGGAAATATTAATTTTCTTCGAATAATCAGCATTCTATTAAAAAAAAAAAATTGCCTTTTTAGGGTTTCACTCTGGACTGGTGCACCGAATCAGATGTGGGTCTACCAAAACCAGACATGGTCCTGTTTCTGCAGCTGAGCCCGTCCGTGGCGGCTTCACGGGGTCAATACGGCGAGGAGCGCTACGAGGACGCCGCCTTCCAGAACGCCGTACTAGAGCGCTTCCGTCAGCTCATGGAAGACCCATCGGTCAACTGGAAGGTGAGGATGCCCACGACCGTCCTCGTCGGTACATCTTCGTCCTCTTTCATATTACCCCCTCGTCACTTACAGGTGGTGGATGCTTCCGGGAGCGTGGACGACGTTCACAAAGACATCACCCAAAAAAGTTTGGATGCCCTCCAGGTGGCGAAAGGGCAACCTCTGGGAGAGCTGTGGAAGTGAACAGCCATCACTATATTGTTATAAATAAACTCTAATTGTGTCTGTAACTCATTGACAGCCAGACGATATGCAAAAATGTGTCCACTCCAGTGCCAGGGTTTTTGTCATTTTCAGTCAAATTGCAGCAGGACCCACAGAATATTGAGTTTTAGGACTACAAAAATATTCAATGTAGCGTAAGAAACTAGAGGACTCTCTTTGTTCATGATTAAAAAAAAGTTAATTCCTAAACTATATGGGTCTGGAGTTATATAAGCTTGAAATGAGGGTAGCTGTCCAAAATTCAATGTAATACATACATATTGGTTTATATAGCGCTTTAACAACAGCTGAAGCTGTAACAAAGCGCTAACATGGGAAAAAGGGAAATGCCGCCCCCTTGTGGAAGGAAAAAAAAAACATTGCCAGAAGTCTGGCCAGCGCTTTATCTGCACCCTGGCAAGATAAAAAACAAAACCCAAACAAATTCGGGAATGGCGCTCTAAATCATATTTTCAATTTCCAAATAAATTTGTGAATGGCAATGAATGAGTTAATAATAATACATTTCATTTATAAGTGCCTTTCAAAACTCTCATGGTCACTACAGTCACAGGATGTTTTTCTGTGGGTGAGCAGTGGCAGCCACATGTGCCAGCGTTCACTCACCCAGGAAGTAACTCAAATAGATGGAAAGCGAGCTAGCTGGCTAATAGTTGGCTGTCTATTAGCTATCTACTAGCTAGCTTTCTGTCTATTGACTTCCGGGTTGAGTGAACGCTGGCGCGTATGGCTATCGCTTCTCACCCACAGAAAAATTTCATCCTGTGACTGTAAAGTGACCACGAGAGTTTTGAAAGGCGCTTATAAATGAAATGTATTATTATTATTAATAAAGTTATTTATTCATGTTTCAAAAAATAGTCGATTTCAAGGCTTTGTAAAAAGATGACGTAAATGTAGTTGAAATCTTAGCGGTTTATTACTCACGTTCCTTTTATATGTGTGTGTGCGTACATAAACGCCAAAACGACCCAAATTCGGCAATTTGGGTTAAATTTCAGGATTAACCTAAAATGGATGATCAACGTTGCGGAAATACAGTGATACCTTGGCTTACAAGCATAATTGGTTCCCAGACAGAGTGTGTAAGGTGAAAAGTGTGTATCCCAAAAATTAATTTCTCATAGGAACCCATTAAAATAAGAATAATCCGTTCCCAGGTCCCCATAAAACATAATTTTCTACTTTCTAAGCCTACACAAAATATAACTTATTTTATGTATATGTGCTATGGTATTATAATTAAAGAAATAAACGGTCCTGTATAATAAAGTCATTTTAATTACCTTTGTGATGATCGTTGATGGCTTGATGGAATGGAGTGGCCGGTTTCCTCAGCATGAAACATTTGATGAGGAACGTAACCTTCTTTCACCATCTTGAGGAATGATCCCTTGTATGTGCTTTCTCTGTGATAATTTTATCTAGTTCCTCATCAATTGTGTTTTGTTTAGCTGGGTTGATAGCTTTTTGCATCAAGTGTACAGATGGCTTGTGCGGGTTGTTTGTGGAGCCTGATTGATGGGAATTTTAACCTTGCAGTCTACACTCTGCCTTTGAACTATCAAAGTTGAAACTCTTTCACTGTCGTCTTCCTCTCTCTTTAATGTTTAAACCACCCCCGCCTCACTTCTGCGTTCTTGACCAATCACGTGGCTTTAACCGAAGAATGGGGCTGGGGAATAGAGGACAAAAATAGTTTGCTGCCATTTTGTTGTTAGAAGAACGGGCTCGTTCGCGAACGACACATTACTTATTGCGGCAGCTCCGTGTACGAAAAAAAGTTCGTATGCCAAGGTTAAATTTTCATAAATGGAACATTCGTAAATCTGAAAAGTTCATAAGCCAAGGTATCACTGTAAAATCCTAAGGCCATCCACTTCTATACCTTTCTATGACTCTTCCAGTCAGTCTCCATAGAGCGTAACCAGTCATGCCTGAAGGAGTCACAGAAAGTCATCGAAGTAAACCTGCTTGGAAATTTCCACAAAATAAATCCAGTAAAGTTTTGTTTTTTCATTGCGTGGTCAACGTAGCGCTAGTTGAAACGGGTTAGGAGGAACGGACTCAGGCTGGAAGGCTGCAGGGGAGGGGGGTTTGAAGTTTAGGGGTGGGGGAGGGCAAGGCACCGTTCCGCTCTTCTTGGTCAACGTTAGTGAGTGATGCAGTTAAGACTCCCACAGAAACACGTTGGAGGGTGAGGATGCGCACATGGGTGCCATCCAGACTTTCGCAGAGGGGTGACGGGGGGGGTCCCAAGCTGTATTACGGCTTTTCACCCCTCCTCACTTGGTGCATGGAAAAAACTGGAGAGAATCTTCTTTAGTTTTGTTTGTTGGTTGGTTTTGGTTTGGGTATCAAACCGTGTTGGACCTCATAAGGAAAGGATCTCAAATTCCTCGTCTTCGGAATCAAAGAAGCGCTCCAGGCGATCCGAGTCGGAGAAGTCTGAGAAAAAAGCAAAATGCAGATTTCAAATTCGATGAACAAGAATTCTTTTTATAATAAAACGGGATGGATGTACAGTGAAAGCTCGGTTTTAAACCCCTTGGCTTACGAACTTTTTGGTTTACGAACGTTACATTTATGAAAATTTTACCTTGGCATACAAACTATTTTTCGGGACACACACACGGACCTGCCACAATGAGTGATGTCGTTCGCGACATCGAGCCCGTTCTCCTAACAAGAAAATGGCAGCCGACTTGGTTTTGTCCTCTATTCCCCGCCCCCAGTCTTCGGTTAAAGCCACGTGATTGGTCAAGAACGCAACAGTGAGTGGGAAGGGGTGAAACAATAAAGAGACAGGCAGACAAGAGAAAGAGTAATAAAATGGATAGAAAACAGTGAAATTTGGACTTGTTTCAACTTTGATAGTTCAAGTACAGAGTGTCGACTGCAAGGTTAAAATATCCCATCAATCAGGCTCCACAAATAACCCGCACGAGCCATCTGTACACTTGATGCAAAAAGCTATCAACACAGCTTAACTGAACACAATTGATGAGGAACAAGGTAAAATTATCGCAGAGAAAGCACCAACAAGAGATCATTCCTCAAGATGGTGAAAGAAGGTTACGTTCCTCATCAAATGTTTCATGCTGAGGAAACCGGCCACTCCATTGCATCAAGCCATCTACGACCATCACAAAGGTAAATAAAACCACTTTATTGTACAGTCCAGTTTATTTTTTTAATTATAATACCATAACACATTTATTATACATAAAATAAGGTATATTTTGTGTCGTTTTAAGGCTTAGAAAATTAGAAAATAAAAAAATGATGCATTATTGGGACCTGGGAACGGATTATTCTCCTTTTAATGGTTTCCTATGGGAAATTAATTTTTGGGATACACACTTTTCGCCTTACACACTCTGTCTGAGAACCAATTAAGTTCGTAAGCCAAGGTCCCACTGTATTTTGTTTTTGCTGCTGTGAAATGTAAATTTCTCCAATGTGAGACAAATAAAGGCTCCTCTAATCTAATGTTGTAAAAGTAAAAAAAAAAGTTTATCATCTTTGATTGGAGAAATATATCAAACAAAGGAATGGCACATTAAATAAAAAAATAAAAATGAAAACATTCAGCTAGTTTTAAAAATCAAATGTGACACTAAACTCGCCAAGGCAGAATTTCACCTGGAGTCAGGTTGAGAGCATCCACGGTGACCATGTGCGACGGCTGACTGTCCACCAGCTCAAACATCGGTAAGCCTCCTCGATGGCACGACAACTGCGGTCAAATTTAAAGGACAACCGACATCACTTTTTTGTTTCCTAACTGACATCAGAAAAACGTTTTATAGCATCTAAAATACCCCAAAAATATGATATTTTAGTCAAATGCAAAACACCAATAAAAATGACTTCAAATGTGCTGAAACTGCAAAAAAAAAAATGAAACCGAAAGTGGCCAATTTCAGAAGGTCCCGCCCCCTTTTTCGTGGCGTCACCCCAAGACGTCTTGCCTTGCTGGAGAATCAAAACAATGGCTTCAGATTCGGAGAAGATGATTTCTTGTTACTCATCCAGTAATGAATATGATTCAAATAGTTCTGAAGAGGAAAGCATACATGTTTTCAATAGATTAAATAATTTATTCCGTGCCATTTTGAGGTATCTGGGAGCGGGAAATGTAGCACCAAAAAGAGGCAGAAGATGGCGACAAAGCTCCGTGTAAGGAATTAATCAGCCCGTGGTAATTCCTTACACGGAGCTTTGTCGTCATCTTCTGCCTCTTTTTGGTGCAACACGAAGTTTTCAGACCAAACAAAGTACAGCAAAATGCATTGACGTGATGGAAGGACTGCTACAATGTGTCCTTTTTTTTCGGTCGGGGGCGTTCCTTCAGTGACGTAACGTGAGGAATCGTCACCAACTCAAAAACAGGACTTCCGGAATATTCAGCGGGAGTCTTAAAACGTAAAATTTAGCTATATGTGGTGGAATCTTTGTAAAATACGCTCAGTAGAAGTCATTTGAAGCCATTTTACAAATTATGGACGCAACTTGTACGGTGACGTCGGTTGTCCTTTAAAATGACACGATACAGATTAAAAAAAAAGGAGGAAAAAAAAACTTCTGGCTATCCCGATCCAATTCGTTGCGACATCCGGCGCTTACCCTTCTTATACGCATGCACCAGTCGTCAAAGTCGTCCTCTGTTTTGCAGAAGAAACCCTGACGGGGGGAGACAAACAAACAGTGGTTCTTTATTATTAAAGGCAATCGGGCACAAAATGGCTGCCGACGGTGAGTGGCGTTCATTCCTTACGGCGGCGATGGACGGATCCAGTTCGCAGATGTGCATTCGGCAGGGCGGGTGCTGGCAGTGGTACGTGTCGTCGGGCACCTGGCCGTCATCGCAGGGGTCCACGGCGGGTTGCGTCGTGTGAGGGTCCAAGTAGATCAGCTCTTCGCCTGGCAAGTAAGAAAGATCAACAAAATGGTGGACTCCGGATAAGAGGGGAAATGGTGTAAACGTACCGACATAACCGATGAAGTAGTGAGCGCTGTTTGGTTTCCCGCCGATGACGCCCAGAGACTGAGGCAGCATGAAGCATTGCTGCGGTGATGATAATAATAAAAATAATAATGATGATAACGATAATGATAACAATAATAATAGCAATGACAAGAAGAATACATTGAATTTATAAGCATCTTTCAAAACTCAAAGTCACTTTACAGTCACAGGATAAGTTTGGGAATTGAAGTGTGACGTGGAGCGCCATTACCGAATTTGTTCGGATTTTGTTTTTTCTTGCAGGGGGTTGCCGTTAAAGCGCTGGTCAGACCTCTGGTAATGTTTTGCCCTTCCACGAGGGGTGCAGAATTTGCCTTTTGTCCATGTTAGCGCTTTGTTCCAGCTTCAGCTGTTGTCCAAACCAATATGTATGTATTGTATTGTATTGTATTGTATTGTATTGTATTTTGTACAGCCGCCCTCATTTCAAGCTTATATAACTCCAGACCCATACACTTGAGGAACTAACTTTTTTTCTGATGAAAGAAAAGAGTCTACGGTTTCTTACACTGAATTGAATGTTTATGTAGTCCTAAAATTCAAGATTCTGCGGGTCCTGCAATTTGAGTGACAATGACAAAAACCCTGGCACTGAAGTGGACACATTTTTGCACATTGTCTGGCAGTGAATGAATTAAAGATCGTGCATGTGTCCAAAAAAATAAAAATACAAGAAAGAATGACATTGAAATTAAATAAAAATTACATAAGACTTACATAAAATGTACATAACAATAACATAAAAATTACATATAAACAAACAAACTTTTAAATACAAATTTAAATTACATTAACATAACATTAAATTAAGATTTAACTAAAATCAAAATTAAATTAAATAAAAATACATAAAAATTACAGAAAACATAAAAATTACATACAAATAAACAAACAAACATTTAAATAAAAAATACTTAACATTAAAATTAAAACATTAAAATTAAAAAATAAAAAAAATTAAAAAAATTAAAAAATAAAAAATAAAAAAAATAAAAAAAATAAAAATTAACAAACAGAAACAGTTAAATAAAAATTAACATTAAAATAAAATTAAATTAAAATTCTCCTAAAACTAAAATAAAAAAATTACATAAAAATTACATAAAAATAAAAAACAAACATTTAAATAAATATTAAAATTAAATTTACATTAAATTAAAATTAAATTAAAATAAACATACTTTGCTCCAAAGCCTACTTTTCGCAACTTGTCAACCTCCCGCGGTTATCGCACTACTTTGACCCAAATCTCTACCATTCGTCCAGCTTTTTAACTTCCTGTTGATTTCCGGCTAATTTTGCATTCCCCCGATTTTAGCAGCGACAAACGAGCGTCACCTTGAGCGTTTGGATGTAGGCGTCGTTGATATCGCTGAGTCCAAGCCTGAGCGGTATGAGGAGGACCAGCGGCCTCCAAAGTTCCACATCGCCACCTGAGAGAGCGCAGGCGCCCTCCACGCAACCGTTCAGTTCTCCGGGCGCCGTCGCCGCCGCCGCCGCATCCAACCAGGGCATGCACAGACGCTCTGCGGTTGACACCGTGACCTGTCGTCACCGCTCCTGTGTCGTCTTCCCCGTGACCAATCGACGGCCACTCACTGATCTCCTCAATGACCACCGTGTTGTCCATGGCCACGTGCACCACCATCCTGCTCCACGTGTCGAACGCCGCCAACTTCCTGGACAAAGACAAAAACGACGGACAGGCTATGTGCTAACCGCTAACGATTAGCCTCGCCGCTCGGAAGAACGTTACCGTTAAAGGAGATACTCACTTGAGAACCTGTGCGACTGTGTTTGGTCCATACCACTGTCCGATGGGCTTGCCCTCGCCAACTCCCATTTGGGCTACGGGATTCATTCCACGAAGAAGAAGAAGAAGAAGAAGAAGAAGAAGAAGAAGAAGAAGAAGAAGAAGAAGAAGAAGAAGAAGAATACATTTCATTTATAAGCGCCTTTCAAAACTCTCAAGGTCACTTTACAGTCACGGGATATGTTTTTTCTATGGGTGAGCAGCGGTAGCCACACGCGCCAGCGTTCACTCAACCCGGAATAACTCAGATAGAAAGCTAGCTAATAGCTAGTTAATAGATAACTAGCTATCTAGACAGCTAATAGATAGCTGGTTAGATAGCTAGCCAGATAGCTAATAGATGGCAAATAGCAAGCTAGGTAGCCAGCTAGGTAGCTAATTCACAGAAAATAGATACCAAATAGTTAGCTAGCTAGGTAGCCAGTCAGGTAGCCAGCTAGCTCCTCTTTTATACTACTACTACTACTACTACTACTACTAATAATAATAATAATAATAATAATAATAATAATAATAATAATAATAATAATAATATTTCATTCATAAGCGCCTTTCAAAACTCTCAAGGTCACTTTACAGTTACAGGATAAGTTTTTCTGTGGGTGAGCAGCGGCAGCCACATGCGCCAGCGTTCACTCAACCCGGAAGTAACTCAAATAGATAGAAAGCTAGCTAGCTAATTGTGGAAGTAACAATAATAATACATCTAATTTATAAGCACCTTTGAAATCTCTCAAGATCACTTCACAGTCACAGGATAAGTTTTTCTGTGGGTGAGCAGCGGCAGCCACATGCGCCAGCGTTCACTCAACCCGGAAGTAACTCAAATAGATAGAAAGCTATCTAGCGAGCTAATTGTGGAAGTAACTTAAATAGATAGAAAGCTAGCTAGCAAGCTAATTGATAGCTAGCTAGCTAGATAATTAGCCAGATAGCTAGCTACTTTTTGATGCACGACACGTGAAATGTAACGGCACAATGCCTTTCACACTCACGGAATAAGTTCTAGTCCCTAAAGTCGGAGGAGGAGGAGGCGGTACGGGGTGGCCGCCACTCACCGATCTGATGTATGGAGTAGTAACTGTCCTTCTTGTCAATGAAGGCGTTGAGGATGCTAACGTATTCTTCTCTTTGCTTGTGCCCTGACGACCATCGCCAGTCTGTCCCCGGAGGAAACCATTACAAGCACTGGGACGTGTCTAATATATGGATATCCTCCATACCTCTGCCCAAGTGGCGGCACGTTAGCGCCTCGGCCAGGATCATCTGCCCGCACCGCAGCATGCAGCCCCAGCCCGTGTCCGACGTGGGACCCGTGCCGCCTGAAAACATGGATATTCATACGCGCTCAGGCTTTTTTCGTCAACTTTTCCATAGTAAAAAAAAAAAAAAAAAAAAAAACAGTCGGCACCCACGGCACTCACCTATAGGGGGGAAGTTTTTTCTGTATGTGAACCAAAGTCGTGAGGTGACATCTGATAGGATGTCATCTTTCTCTGTTGGGTAAACAACAGAATGAGACACAAAATCAGATTTATTTTGCTTTTTTTTTTTTTTTTTTTGCTTCTGTTATTTTTTTTCTTGTTATTGTTGTCCAATTAACTCATTCGCTGCCATTACCAAATTTATTCGGGAATTATAAATTCTCTGTTTAAATCAAATTTAAATTCTCTATTAAATAAAATAAAGCGCTGGTCAGACCTCTGGTAATGTTTTTTTCCTTTCCAACAGGGGGCAGTATTTGCCTTTTGTCCATGTTAGCGCTTTGTTATAGCTTCAACTGTTGTTAAATCACTATATAAATAAATATGTATTGTACTGCATTTTGTTCAGCAGCCCCCATTTCAATCTCAGATAACTCCAGACCTATATAATTTAGGAATTAACTCTTTTTTCTGACGAAAGAAGAGAGTCTCAAGTTTCTTACGCTGCATTGAATGTATAGGTAGTCCTACAAGTCAATATTCGGTGGATCCTGGAATTTGAGTGAAAATGACAAAAACTCTGGTACAGGAGTGGACACATTTTTGCATTTGTCTAGCAGTGAATGAGTTAATCACCAGTGATGAGTTTTGGCAACAATATGGACGCCAGCTAAAATAAAAGATGGTGGTTTGATGCAGCAAACAAATACAGTGATAACTCGGTTTACAAACCCCTTGGCTTATGAACTTTTTGGTTTACGAACGTTAAATTTATTTAAAAAAATTGCCTTGGCATACAAAATACAAAATTACCCGCCCCCAGTCTTCGGTTAAAGTCATGTGATTGGTCAAGAACACAGCAGGGGGGGGGTTAAACATTAAAGATACAGGTAGACGACAGAGAGTGAGTGACAAAATGGATAGAAAAATGTGAAATTTGGACACGTTTCAACTTTGATAGTTCAAAAGCAGAGTGTATACTGCAAGGTTAAAATATCCCATCAATCAGGCTCCACAAATAACCCGCACAAGCCATCTGTACACTTGATGCAAAAAGCTATCACTCCAGCTAAACAGAACGCAATTGATGAGGAACAAGGTAAAATTATCGCAGAGGAAGCACCTACAAGGGATCATTTCTCAAGGTGGTGAAAGAAGAAGGTTACGTTCGTCATCAAGTGTTTAATGCTGATGAAACCGGTCACTCCATTCCATCAAGCCATCGACCATCACAAAGGTAAATAAAACCACTTTATTATACAGTAGTTTATTTCTTTAATTATAATACCATAGGACATTTATTATACATAAAGTAAGGTATATTTAGTGTAGTTTTAAGGCTTAGAAAATTAGAAAGTAATTATGTTTTATGGGGACGTGGGAATGGATTATTCTCGTTTTAATGGTTTCCTATGGCAAATTAATTCTTGGGATACACACTTTTCGCCTTACACACTCTGTCTGGGAACCAATTAAGTTCGTAAGCCAAGGTGTCACTGTAATGGAGAGGGGGCTTACCTGTGAGTGCATTATATTCTCTCCCTAAAATCCACACAGGGTCAGAAGTCTCGGGGAAATCCTCAAATTCGCCAAAGCGCAGTGTGTCGTATGTCAACGTCGCTGTTGACATAAATTTGTCACCATAAATTAAGAGTTGCCAAGTGTCTTCATTAAACAAAACAGCCCAAACTTTTCACTTATAATGACGAACGACAACAGGACGCTACCATTATATATTCTAGGTAGGGGGAATTGTTCTATTGTCGGTAGATTATGTGTCTCAAACAAAACTGTCTAAATTACAATGCGTCAATAAGAATTGATATGGGAAACACATTTCAAACAAATCCCTCAAATAAATGTGATATTTTTAGGATATGTAATATACATTTGTAAGAGTTTGAATGTTAGCTAAGTAGCTACCCGTCTTGTTCACGTGGGGTGACGTCAGGACAAGACCGCACCATATCCATCATGGGACACCCCCGACCTGTGAGACACTTTTGGAACGATCCTATTTTGAGTTTTTCTCAGACTTATTTTACATCCAACAGCATATTATTGAAACTAATCTGTCATTTATTAATTCCCAGGAAAAAGGGACGATATTTGACAAGTAGCTTTTTACAATGTGTGAGTTGTCAATCACCTTTTGATAATGATGACTGAGCAAACTCAAATTGTAACATTACCAAATCAAGCACGAGCAACTAATCAAATCACGCACACGGAGTACAAATGGCTTAGACACACCGTATAAGACTTCATATGATGAGAAAATAACACAGTATAAAAAAATAAAAGAAAATAAAAACAACAGGCTGGCGTAATTTAGCAGTTAGCTTTGGCCATCACTCTAGATGGGCTAACGCCAGCGAAGCACCAACGGAATGTCGCTGCTGTGACATTCCGTTGAACTGCCGCTCAGGGTGGACTGTCATTGTTTACATGTTGTTCTGTTGTTTTGACAATATTTAATATTTTAGCGTTATTTTTGCCCAAAAGTCTCGCCTTACCTGCGTCCATCCCGAAGAGCTGTTCCTGTGCTATACTTGTTTGTTGTTCTCGAGCCAATCTGGCGCCAACTCGACCAATAGCGAGAGAGTACAAGTGCGGAAGTTGCGAGAGAGGCGGGATGATTCAGAGGATAGCCAATCGTATTGGATATATGGCCTGCTTTGACCAATCAAAAAACAACGACGTGAAGGCCAGAAAATACCATCGAACGCAAGACGGCGCTGTAATTCCGTTTACACGCATGCAAGAGTTATGCGGCAACCTAACGTGACTTCCGAGTGTCATTTTTTAAAATTCGTACTCTTAAATAATAATATTAATATTATAATAATATTAAATAATATATTATTGTACAAATAATGTAACTAATGTGTTGTCGTGATTTTTTTCAATGTGCCGCCTGATTGAACGGACGTAACAGTCCAACGTCGCCATATTGGTCCAAGAAATGTATCTTTATAACATCTATATTCCTGTTTGACTAGTTTTCTTTTCTTAGTTCATGTACACAAACCCGTTTAAAAACAACACCATATAGTCATAATCCACGAAATAAGGTCATACAAGTACAATGTGTCAGTAATGAAAGAATTCTTTATTAACGACTGATGACAGTATCAACATTTCTAGAGTAACATTGGAAATGTATTAAATAAAACAGCCACAATAAAGTGAAATGTGCTCACTTATGGTAAAAAAAAATCTACACTACTACACAGGAAAGGACTACCACATCCTTTTTATTATTCTTGAGCATATTAGGCAGTTTTGTGGAAAGCTTTTTTTTTTTAAAGCACACTTTTAAACACGAGCTTTAATAATTAAGAACCAATAAAACAATTAATACGGTGCAGTTAGTGGGTGACTCAGTGCAAATTATTGCAAATACAACCAATGGCATTATATTGTTTCTTCACTATTTCTGGGTGACATGTTGGAAGTCCACACACACACAGTAGGTAAATTGCCATAAAGTAGAGGTTTCCTTTTTATATTTTATCTCATTTTAACATTTTATTTAGGAGGATTTGTGTGTCTACTAAGCCATAACCTCCGTTCTGACAAGTTGTCTAATTTTCATGGCCTTGCTTTTTTTCTGTTTGAAAAAAAAAACAAAACAAAAAGTTCAATCAGCGCAATAAGCGACCCAGAAAATAGCAATGAAACACTGTACAGTGATACCTCGGCTTACGAACCCCTTGGCTTACAAACTCTTCGGTTTACGAACGTTACATTTATGAAAAATTTACCTTGGCATACAAACTTTACTTTGGCATCCGAACTTTTTTTCGTACACGGAGCTGCCTCAATGAGCGAACGAGCCCACTCTTCTAACAACAAAATGGCAGCCCAGCTAAACCGAACACAATTGATGAGGAACTAGATAAAATTATCACAGAGAAAGCACCTACAAGAGATCATTCCTCAAGATGGTGAAAGAAGGTTACGTGTTTAATGCTGATGAAACCAGCCACTCCATTCCATCAAGCCATCAACGACCATCACAAAGGTAAATAAAACGACTTTATGATACAGTACAGCTCATTTCTTTAATTATAATACCATAGCACATTTATTATACATAAAATAAGGCATATTTTGTATAGTTTTAAGGCTTAGAAAAGTAGAAAATTATGTTTTATGGGGACCTGGGAACGGATTATTCTCATTTTAATGGTTTCCTATGGGAAATTAATTTTTGGGATACACGCTTTTCGCCTTACACACTCTGTCTGGGAACCAATTAAGTTTGTAAGCCAAGGTATCACTGTATTTACAGTCAGCCCTGTATCATTATTTCTAGTGGTTGTTTTTATTTCAAAGTGGTGGTCACCCGAAGAACTGTCATAGGAATCAAAAAGCAAAAACAAAATGACAGATAAAAAGTGCACATGTGGACTTTTTTGACGGAATGGATAATTGTCTTTGTCTGTTTTGGGGGTGGGAGGGCAATCAAGAACCGGGCTCACCTGTCCCTAAGCAGATAGAGCACCATAGCCTTGACGTAATGTCCAAAAGTACACAGCGATAACACCAACCAGTGGGAGCGCAAACCAACCTCTGTGTTCACCACGCATTTAGTCAGGTCCGCCTAAAGAAAAACAGTAAATAATGCAGTACTTTATACAATATCACACTTGAAACCCTACTTTTATACTCAACGCCAGATTTGATACTCATGCGAAGGAACTACCTCGGATGTGAAGCGCCATTTTGAAACGCCAATTCAAATTTAAATCACCTTAATTTGAAACCATAATCCATGTTTAAACCCCTACTTTTAGTAAATGTCAACATTAGCGTTTGCGAGTCTGTGCGAATTTATGTGTGTGTGTGTTTGTATGACTAGTCTTGTGAGGACCACTAACATTTTATACCATACGTAGTGAGGACATTTTTGACAAGTGAGGACCTTTTGGTCGGTCCTCACAAGTTTTTCACTCTAAAGCTTCTAGAGGGTCTGTATATGCATATATTAAAGTTTCAGAAACGTCCTAACAAATTCACCCAAAATGATTTTTTTTGGTGTGTATTTTCATTTCACTTGGATACACACACTTTTTACTCACCGTGTGTGTTTATGTGTGTGTGTGTGTGTGTGTGTGTGTGTGTGTTCGTTTTAATAAGAGGAAAAAGTTCATACCACAACATGTAAAACGATATTTGAATGTACCCATTCAGAAACCTCACTCCTGCTGTTATTTCAGTTTCATGTCCACTTTTTATTACTTCGTTTTTAAAGAAGTTGAAGTGGGAAATGGGGTGACATTTATTCTTCAAATATAACACTAGTTCTTCTCGAAACTTAGGAGCAACAGTGGTCCTCACTCCCTATCTGGAGTTATCCGGACCTCACAAAAACATTGAAACAGAAAAGTGTGTGTGTGTGTGTGTGTGTGTGTGTGTGTGTGTGTGTGTGTGTGTGCGCGCGCGCGCGTGTGCGTGTGTGCGCGCGCGCGTGTGTGTGTGTGTGTGTGTGTGTGTGTGTGTGTGTGTGTGTGTGTGTGTGTGCGCGTGTGTGCGCGTGTACTCACCCAACCCCCTCTGCGTTTCAACCACGTGGAGAGACTTTTGCGGACAAACTCCCCCATGCAGTCCACAATGGTATGAACCATGGCAGGGTGGCCGTGTCGAACGCAATCCACGGCAAGAGAGCCAGCCACCGCGTATAAAGACACAATTTTACCCCACGTCACACCTGGAAACACACACACAAATATTTCTATTTATGTTTACTGGCTCCCTAAACATTTTTGAGTTCTTATTTGTTTCCAAAGCTTGAAAAGGTCTCACCCAACCTGACCACATTGGACTCGTCCTCGCGTTACGCATCTGCCAGGCACTTTAAAACTCGTCTTAAAACTCATTTTTATACTTTGACTTCTGACTCACTGTAGACTTTGACATTGTTCGTTTGACTGTTTTTTGTGCGTTGTACCGTTTTTACTTTTATTACGTTGTTTGTCGTTGCATAGTTGATCTTTTCTCCATGCACATACATCAGTGTTTGTTTGTTTGTTTTTAAGTGCTCTTCGAATTAGTGATGTGTCGTTCGCGAACGAGCCGGTTCTTTGAGCCTGATCTATGAAATGAACGAAGAGAGCCGGTTCCAAACAAGGAGCCGGAAATAAGAGCCGACTTTTTTTGTCCTCTATTCCCCAGTCTTCGGTTAAAGCCGCACATGATTGGTCGATATCCGTGGTAGAGGAGGGAGGGGGGAATTACAGACACATGCAGCAGTGAAGAGAAGGGGGGGGGGGTAGGGTAGACAGGTGGACAAATGTTCTCACATTATGCTGTTATTATTATTCAATTATATTTTTTACTAGTTGGTATGATAGCATTATTAATATGAAAAGCAAATTAGTGACAGCTGATCATCAGACCAGAGTAACCACAGGGAAAGTGAAAGTTAGTACATGCTCTCTGTGCACATATAAATCAAGCCATATAAATAAAAAATATTTGACATAGTGTATTTTTTTACACGAGTAATTCGTTTTTCACATAATTTTACATTATTTTTGGTAGTTAGTTAATTTAAGCAACAAAACAAACTGAGGAGCCATTTGGGAGCTGAAAGAGAACCGGCTCTCTAAAAAGACCCGGAATTCCCATCACTACTACGAATACAGTTGAGAGTATGATGCTGCGTTCAATAAAAGTGGGAATTCGGAGTCTTTCGAGTTTTGACTAGGCAAATTGCAGTAGAATGAAATGAGACGTTTGAGTTGCAAGGTCAGCAAAAATAAAATAAAAATAAAAGATCATTAAATGACTACAAATGAAAAATGGTGCGGTCCTATTAACTTGCAAGAGCCAAGAAGTAACCACCCCCCCCCAACACAAAGATGGTTTTCTTCTTGTTCTTCACAGCTGAGCCTTGGCAACAGACACTGTTTTATAGAGTGGAAAAAATGCCTTGGTGTGCAGTTTTTCGGCCGGATGAGCGGGATTACAATGTCCTATTGAGAAGGGGCGGCAGGGCAAATAAGAGCTCTGTGTCATTCTCATTTTACAGAAACCTCTATCGACCATATTTGTACCGTTTAGACATCCCAAACTTTGGCTTCCCGTCTATCTCCACTTCCCATAAACACACTTGACTCTGTGTTTATCTTCCGTGAGTGTAAAGTGCAGGATGACACCACTTTGCTGACATTTACAGTTACGCTGCTGAGCAACATTTTCAAGACAGAAACATTTGGAGAAAAGTGAAAAAAAGGCTTTATTCTTGAAGTGATCACGTACATACAATTCACTATACAGTGATACCATGGCTTATTAACTTAATTGGATTCCAGACAGAGTGTGTAAGGTGAAAAGTGTGTATCCCAAAAATTAATTTCCCATAGGAAACCATTAAAAGGAGAATAATCCGTTCCCAGGTCCCAATAAAAAATAATTTTCTAATTTTCTAAGCCTTAAAACTACACAATATATACCTTATTTATTGTGTAATAAAGGTGCTATGGTATTATAATTAAAGAAATGAACTGTACTGTATAATAAAGTGGTTTTATTTACCTTTGTGATGGTCATTGATGGCTTGATGAAATGGAGTGGCCGGTTTCATCAGCATTAAACACTTGATGAGGAATGTAGCCTTCTTCTTTCACCATCTCGAGGAATGATCCCCTTTCTCTGCGATAATTTTATCTAGTTCCTCATCAATTGTGTTCTCTTTAGCTGGGTTGATAGCTTTTTGCATCAAGTGTACAGCCTGAAGTATCAAAGTTGAAACTCTCTCTGTCGTCTGCCTGTGTCTTTAATTTTTAACCCCACCCCCTCACTGCTGCGTTCTTGACCAATCACGTGGCTTTACCCGAAGACCAAGCCAAGGGGTCCGTAAACCGAGGTATCACTGTACTTTCTGAGATAGATCAGTAGTTCAAAAAAAAATTTGCACGAACCAGACACTGCAGACTCACCTGTGGAAAAGATGTCGGACGCCACGGCAAGGAAGGCATCTGTCACCACGCTCTCTGAGGCTACCGTGATGTTGAGCTGCCTTGCCACGTTGCGATAAACGCTGGGACGCAGATACTCCAGCTCATCACCTCAAACACAAATAGGACAGCATGCAAAATTTATTTCAAACCACGTCACAAATTAGTTTTGATTTTATTTTGACTTTTGGTTTGTAAATTCAAATAGTTATAAATATTTTTTGAAACAAGTTTGCTCGTACTGAATTTATAGTTCATGTTTTCAAAAATGCTATTTTGTGAGTTTATGTATTCTTTTGTATTTTTTTAATAAATTTTATGTATTCGAAGGGAATTGTTCAAAGCCAGAGTGTAGACTGCAAGGTTAAAATATCCCATCAATCAGGCTCCACAAACAACCCGCACAAGCCATCTGTACACTTGATGCAAAAAGCTATCAACCCAGCTAAACAGAACACAAATGATGATGAACAAGATAAAATTATCACAAAGAAAGCACCTACAAGGGATCATTCCTCAAGATAGCGAAAGAAGGTTCAGTTCATCATCAAGTGTTTAATGCTGATGAAACCGGCCACTCCATTCCATCAAGACATCAACAACCATCACAAAGGTAAATAAAACAACTTTATTATACAGTACAATTTATTTCTTTAATTATAATACCATAGCACATTTATTATACGTGAAATAAGGTATATTTTGTGTAGTTTTAAGGCTTAGAAAATTAGAAAACTAGAAAATTATGTTTTGTGGGGAACTGGGAACTGATTATTCTCCTTTTAATGGTTTCCTATGGGAAAATATTTTTTGGGATACACACTTTTCGCTTTACACACTCTGTCTGGGAACCAATTCAGTTTGTAAGCCAAGGTATCACTGTAACTCATTTGAAGACGATAGTTGATCATCCTCGGTGCGTGAACGGTTTCGGATGTGGCGCTCACCCAACCATAGGAGAACCGCCGACACGTCACCGTGCGTCCCCCACGAAGAGGCGAGCTGCTCGGGCTTGGACCAGCCGATGCCAGCGCGACCGAGTCTCGATTGGATGTAGTCCCGGCAGAGCGACTTGGCCTGGGACACCAACTCCTTGTCGGTGGGCGAGCGATCAAAAACCTCGGCGGCGAACACGGACGAGCGTCGTAACATTTCCATATCCGCTTACGAGTCCTCCGGGAAGCTCCCAAAGCGCGTCGCCCGGCTAGACGCCTTCGCAAGCCGGCCAAGTCGCCACGGCGGCCGGCAACTCGCTCTCAGTCCGCTCGTTGTCGGAGGACTGCAACGACCACTTACTCGGTGAATGTGGGTTGAGAAATATGAAGCGGGGTTGTCATTTTGCCTGTTGTTACGTCACAGAAAAAAAATATGATTTGTGTTGAAGAAAAACATTGAAAAAGCAAAGTTGTTAAAGTTTCCTTCTAAGGACACATTTTTATTGAAGAGCACAGACCCGCCCCCTGATACAACGCGCATGCGCACAAAGTCCGGGGAAGCGTTACTGTTTTGGATTTGGATTGGATATATATATATATATATATATATATATATATATATATATATATATATATATATATATATATATATGGCGTCTAAATTAAATAATATTAAATACTTTTTAAATGGATAATTGTTTGTAGTGTGTTATAAATTTATGTTTGAAATGTTTCCTGTTTTTTTTCTTATGTTCATACTTAGTGACATAATAAAAAAAAAATAAAAAAAATATATAAAAACATTTCATTTGTCATCAACCCAAGCCCGTTTACCATTTTCGCCAGCTCACTCTTGAAAAAGCAACTTTGGTCTTATTGACGGTGTCCATGGCCACCCCTTGTCATTTTATGGTTACCCTCATACCTTGTGAAAAATGTTGACACCTATAATATTTTACATGGATTCATATTTCTTCACTCCTTACTACTTTGCAGCAAGTTAATAAAAAAAATAGAATATCTAAAAAAGACATGTACAATTAATCTGAATGAAAAGCGCCTATCCCACTAAGAAATCCTACTGGACCCTCCGCACCCTGCCCACCACCTTTTTCAGCTACCACCCTGAGGTAGGCGCTACCGATCCATGCGCACCAAATCCAGCAGACATTTAAACAGCTTCTTCCACAGGCCATTAATGCTTTAAACAGTAACCAAAATAGAACTGTATAGTGCCTCTTTGCAATTTTTTGATGATGATACTAGTGCAGTGTGTTCTACCGGAAAAAAAGTCCTTGTGTGTTCTACATACTTGGCAATGAAGATGTTAAATTAAGATAGTTAAAAATGGCATACGTTTGTATAAGCTCTCAGTCGTACAGGAGTGGTCCATCGATGAGAAGGTTTCTTCAGGCGTCATCTGTACGTTTTTGAAGGTGTCGGACGTTTCGTTTCTTATCCAAGAGGCTTCATCAGCAAACAAAAATATTTGCTGGTAGTTTTCAGCCTATTTTTATATCCCTACTGTCCAGATGTGGCGGTGCCAGACTCTGCTATGATTGGTCCCTGCTCTCATGTTGGGGGGAGCAGAGGACTACTCCCTGCGGCTACACTGATTACTTCTATTGTCCTGACTGATTACTTCTATTGTCCTGACTGAGTATGGGGTCTATGACTATGACGGTAGAAGTCATTTGAAGTGATTTTACAAATTATGGACATAACTTGTCGGTTGTCCTTTAAGATTGTCATAGATGGCATACCGTAAAAAAAAAAAAAACATTTTTAAATATAAATTTTAAATATAAATGAACTATTTCCTCCATCAGTCTATGTGAAAGAAGATTCTTAGTCTGAGGGTGTAGTCTGAAATTATCTTTTTATTTGACGTTTTAAAAAGAATCAACAGAAAGACGAAATAAACAGTCTCCCGTACGCACGCACGCTACACAATAAATAGCTAACAAGAACGTAGCGCCTTCTAACACGAACGATGAGGCGCTTTAAGACTTCCTCTGTTGTTACGAGACGAAACATAATACGGCATAAATTGTAAATGGCATCCATCTTAGTATAGGGACCAGCCTTGGTTAATGAAAATGACGGATTTAACGCCAACACGAATAGCAGCACAAAATCGTTCGTGTGCACTTTCAGGAAACCTTCTTCTTATATTGCCGTTGTCTTTTTCGTACCTCAGCTCCTTCGAGACCTGCGACAGCTTTTTTTTTAGGATAAGATGGTCCTTTAAAACATGAAAAGAGCTTTCTCGCAGAAAATGGTAGTTAATTTAAGGAGGCATGCAGATGTGGACTTCCGTTCATCTCAACGGGGAGGTCTTTTTCTCCATCTCCTTTGGCGGGGACCAGTAGGCTCACACGGGTTGTGGCGCTGGCCGCGCTCTTGATCACCTCCATCCATCTGAGAGTCAAACACAAAGAAATTTAAAATTATACAGTGATACCTTGGCTTACGAACTTAATTGGTTCCCAGAAAGTGTGTGTAAGGCCAAAAGTGTGTATTCCAAACATTAATTTCACATAGGAAACTATTAAAATGAGAATAATCCGTTCCCAGGTCTCCATAAAACATCATTTTCTACTAAATAAGTGTTAAAGGACAACCGACACCTCCGAGAAGTTGTGTCCATAATTAGTAAAATCACTTTAAATGACTTCTACTGAGTGTATTTTACAAAGATTCCGCCGCATATAGCTATATTTTAAGTTTTAAGACTCACGCTTAATATTCAGGAAGTCTTGTTTTCGAGTTGGTGACGATTCCTGACGTGACGTCACCAAAGGAACGCCCCTGACCGAGAAAGCGACACACAATGCATTTTGGGTACTTTGTTTGGTCTGAAAACTTTGCGTTGATCCGTGTTGAAAACACAAATAACGCGATGGTGAATCGTTGTGTGTTGCACCAAGACTACTATTTGATACTAGTTGACACAAATTCCCAGCAGAAAAATCAGCCCATTTCCAACTGAGCTTGGGCGCCATCTTGTGCATTTTCCGGGACGCTACATTGGAGTCCTGACAGCTCGAATTGATACACAGGGACTTCTTTAATCGATTGCAAACATTTATGCTTTCCTCTTCAGAACTATTTGAATCATATTCATAACTGGATGAGTCACAAGAAAGCATCTTCTCCTAATCTGAAGCCATTGTTTTGATTCGAGAGCAATACAAGACGTCCTGGCGTGACGTCACGAACAAGGGCTGGTTCCCTTGCTTGTCTTTTCATTTCAAATTAAACTGATGGCTTGTGCAGGTTATTTGTGGAGCCTGATTAATGGGCTATTTTAACCTTGCAGTCTACACTCTGCCTTTGAACTATCAATAAAGTTGAAACAAGTCCAAATGTCACTGTTTTCTATCCATTTTCTCACTTTCTCTCTGTCGTCTTCCTATCTATTTCCATGTGCAACTCTGTGTTTCTGTAACCCCCCCCCCCCCAACTCCCTCACTGCTGCGTTATTGACCAATCACGTGCAGCTTTAACCGAAGACCGGGGGTGGGGAATAGAGGGGGAAAAAAAGCCGGCTGCCATTTCCAGCTTCGTCATCACTTATTGTGGTAGCTCCGTGTGTTTCCCGAAAAATAGTTTATATGCCAAGGTTATAGTCTCGCGATTTTAATATTCGTAAGGCAAAAAGTTTGTTAGCTAAAGCGCTCGTAAGCCGAGGTATCACTGTATATATATATATATATATATATATATATACAGTAAAGTCTCGTTATATCGATATCGGATATATCGATAGTCCCGGTTATATCGATACTATTTCTATGCACGCACGGAGAAAATTACATGCAAACAGGGTCGGATATATCGATAGTCCCGGTTATATCGATATTTTTTCGGACTCCCTTGAATATCGATATAACGAGACTTTACTGTATATCATAAATTATGATGAAAAAATAGCAGAAAAAAAATAATGAAATTGTCAGCCGGAAAAAAATCTGGTAAAAACAATAAAAAACAAGTCGTGACTTATTTTTGTTGTTGTTTTTTTTTCTAATTATTGAATGGGGTAATGAAAAAGGGTGAGCAGGCGTACAGTATGTTGGTTGAATAAATTCTGGAAAAAAAAAATATACTCTTGTAGATGACAAAGCGTAGAAAGGAAGCCGCTGACCTCTCAAAAGTGTACTCGCTCTCAGCCCGAAAGAAGTAGACGTGCGACTTGAACTGCAGCTTGAAGACGTAATCCTTGTGGATGGCGTCCTCCTCTTCCGGCGTGCTCGCCGTGTAGCCCAGCAGAGGCAAACTTGCCAGCGGAAAGTCATCCTGAGTACAACCATCAATAAACAAATATTATATATATATATATTTAAAAAGTGTAAGTCAAAATCATTGACCCGGAGAAAATCAACACGGCCGCAAGGCTTTCCACAGCAGCATCTGGAAGTTGTTGTTGTCGGACTCACGCAGCAGTTTACAGCCTTAAAGTGTATCTTTTTTTGTGGCATTGTAACATATACAGCTAGCTATTTGTTAGCTAGCGATCTATTAGCTATATAGCTACCTAGCTGATTTATAAGAGATTACAAGGAGACAGAATGAACTTAACACAACATGCTATATATCAAGCTAGCTATTAGCCATCTATTAGTTATCTATTAGCTAGCTAGCTTTCTATCTATTTGAGTTACTTCCGGGTTGAGTGACGGCCTAGATAGCCATTTGCTAGCTATCTGTTAGCTGTCTATTAGCTAGCGAGCTTTCAATCTATTTGAGTTACTTCCGGGTTGAGTGAAGGCCGAGCTAGCAATCGGTCAGCTATCTATTAGCTAGCTAGCTTTCTATCTATTAGCTATCTAGCATTCAATCTATTTGAGTTACTTCCGGGTTGAGTGAAGGCCCAGCTAGCTATCTGTTAGCTGTCTATTAGCTAGCGAGCTTTCAATCTATTTGAGTTGCTTCCGGGTTGAGTGAAGGCCTAGCTAGCTATCTGTTAGCTATTTATTAGCTAGCTAGCTTTCTATCTATTTGAGTTACTTCAGGGTTGAGTGAAGGCCTAGCTAGCTATCTGTTAGCTGTCTATTAGCTAGCAAGCTTTCAATCTATTTGAGTTACTTCCGGGTTGAGTGAAGGCCTAGCTAGCTATCTGTTAGCTGTCTATTAGCTAGCGAGCTTTCAATCTATTTGAGTTGCTTCAGGGTTGAGTGAAGGCCTAGCTAGCTATCTGTTAGGTATCTATTAGCTAGCTAGCTTTCTATCTATTTGAGTTACTTGCAGGTTGTGGCGCATGTGGCCTACGCTGCTCAATCACAGAAAAACTTAACCTGTGACTGTAAAGTGTCCTTGAGAGTTTTGAAAGGCGCTTACAAATGAAATGTTTCATTATTATTATTGTAAAAAGATGCTAAAATGTAGGACATAAATATTTGCTAAATTACACAAACAGAGAAAACATTGAACCCAAAAAAATAGAAAAATTAAATAAGTACAATCATACAAAAATATTGGGAAATGCCAGCTAAGCAAAATACACAATACAATAAATATTCAGTCTGTGTGTGTATTTTTCTCACCTGGTGCGTCTTGTAGAAAAACAAGCAGAAGTTGGTAAAAACCACCCAGAGTTTCTGCCAACCATTGCTGTTCTTGAACTTCCTCAGAAGGTACCCCGACAACTGGTTCTGCAAAACCACATCATGGCGTTAATACAATTTACAATTACATTCAGCCTCATTAACACTCTTCTCCACAATAAAGTGAATTCAGAGATTTGTGAGAACTGTGTTGTACTGAAGTAAGGTGATAAAACGCCAGGTTGTTTATCAACATCTCAGTTCTGCTGATTTATTTAGTTAGTTTTTTTTGTCTGTGGTCCATTTTCTACCACTCCAACGTGACGTTAGCTAGCTCGCAGGTGAGCTCGATAGTTAGCTCGCTAGTGAGCTCGATAGCAAGCATGCAAGTGAGCTCGATAGTTAGGTTGCTAGCTTGAATTAGCTCGACAGTTAGCTCACTAGCTAGCAAGCTCGCTAGCTAGCTCACGAGTGAGCGCGATAGTTAGCTTGCTAGATAGCTAGCTCGCGAGCTCGATAGTTAGCTAGAGAGTTAGCTCGATAGTTAGCTCGCTAGCTAGTGAGTGAGCTTGATAGTTACCTCGCTAGCTGGCTCACGAGTAAGCTCAATATTATGCTCGCTAGCTAGCTCACTAGCTAGCAAGCTCGCTAGCTAGCTCACGAGTGAGCGCGATAGTTAGCTTGCTAGATAGCTAGCTCGCGGGCTCGATAGTTAGCTAGAGAGTTAGCTCGATAGTTAGCTCACTAGCTAGTGACTGAGCTCGATAGTTAGCTCGCTAGCTAGTGACTGAGCTCGATAGTTACCTCGCTAGCTGGCTCACGAGTAAGCTCAATATTATGCTCGCTAGCTAGCTCACTAGCTAGCAAGCTCGCTAGCTAGCTCACGAGTGAGGTCGATAGTTAGCTTGCTAGATAGCTAGCTCGCGGGCTCGATAGTTAGCCAGAGAGTTAGCTCGATAGTTAGCTCACTAGCTAGTGAGTGAGCTCGATAGTTACCTCGCTAGCTGGCTCACAAGTAAGCTCAATATTATGCTCGCTAGCTAGCTCACTAGTTAGCTCGCTAGCTAACTAATGTCTACACCTCCCCAAAAATATATTTTCACTGAATGCTAGACTTTACATAACAGCTCGGTGTTGTTTTTCGTATTACCTCACTGAATAATCTAAGTAACTCGTCTTCGATCCAGATAGGGTCACCAGTTAGCTCATATGCTAGTGGTGGCTATCAGTATCGTATAAAAGAAGCAGCCGGGTGACTTAATTAGCACATGTTCAATATTTTTTTATATATATAATATTTTACAGATATAAATCAAAGATTAAATATATGTTAATGTTTGCCTCTTTGTGGTCAAATTAAATACTGACAGTAGGAATAAAAGGTCAAATGCTAAGTTTATAGTTTTCCAAGTACAGTGATACCTTGGCTTACGAACTTAATTGGTTCCCAGAAAATGTGTGTAAGGCGAAAAGTGTGTATTCCAAACATTAATTCCCCATAGGAAGCCATTAAAATGAGAATAATCGGTTCCCAGGTACCCATAAAATATAATTTTTGACTAAATAAGACTTTCATTCTAGCAGTTTTATCGTGTTATGTACTTGATGCTTCTGAAAGTTGCAGGTTCGTTCGTATGCATATTATTTTCATCACAAAGGTTGTTTTAATGGATTACCGATTCTTTCTGTACGATTGTTGACACAATATACATTATTTTATGTATAATAAATGTGATATGGTATTGTAATTAAAGAAATAAACTGTACTGTATAATAAAGTGGTTTTATTTACCTTTGTCGTTGATGGCTTGATGGAATGGATAGATTTTTGCGTAAAGTGTCTCAAGGAGCTCTGGGTTGTACATTTTAGAAGTTGTCATATTGCAACAGCAACAGATGCAAGCAGACACACTAGAAACGTCATTAATAGCTGGTTCCCTTGCTTGTATGTTCTCTTCAAATTGTACAGATGGCTTGGGTGGGTTATTTGTGGAGGCTGATTGGTGGGATATTTTAACCTTGCAGTCTACACTCTGCCTTTGAACTATCAATAAAGTTGAAACGAGTCTAAATTTAACAGTTTTTTTTTCACTTGTATTTTTAGTCATAATATTTTTGAAAATTAATCAGCCAGTTAATTAATTAATTTCTTTAATCCGGAGATTATTCTGATAAATCAGCATTCATATTTAAAAAAAAAAAAACATCAGCCTGGCTTTAATTACCATTACACATTATATATTTTCTTGTAGCTGTTTTCTTGTAGTTTTCAAATGGACACCGTTTGACACGCTCGCTAGTCTCTCTAAAACTCCCTCGACTCCCTTGCCGGTACCTGGTTCATGCGCAGGTAATCGGTGAGTGAAAGGTTCTGGTTGCGGTACCAGCAAACGTGTGTGATGGTGTTTGGTCTCTGGCCCTGACCCAGAAGA